>NC_141551.1:3995000-4250000 GCF_021556685.1 Rattus norvegicus | reverse complement strand
TATACTGTCACTATTGTTTTTTTTTCAAGTTAAAATTTTATATATACATTTTTAAAAGATAAAATATTTTATTTGTACATATAATTTTTTCCACTTTCAGGAAAGAAAACTGATTTTCTGAGGAATTCATGTGATTCTAATCTGGTAGTAAAGTCAGATTGAAAAATTACTTTTGTGTCCTCTCTCTCTCCTCTCTCTCTCTCTCTCTCTCTCTCTCTCTCTCTCTCTCTTTCTTTGTGTGTGTGTGTGTGTGTGTGTGTGTGTGTGTGTGTGTAGACCTGGCGTTCACCAAGTAGGCTTACAGTTTATATGGATAGCAGAGTGGATGACAGATGAACCAGTGAGCATTGCCATGAAGCCCACGGAGATCTTGAAGGAAGACCTTATAGGGAGGATGGCCTTGAACTAGGGTTGGGAACGCAATGTATGCATTTTCGGACTGGAGAAAACTGTGACTGTTTGCACATGTGACACCTATTATCTCATTCAAAGATTTGGTAGAAACAAAGTAAAAGGTGTTCTAAGTAAACTAGTATTTCTAAGAAAGTATCCTGTCTCATGGTGATCACAATAGTATCTTCAGCATTATGGAGGTGCACGCTCTTGTTCTAGATAGAAGGTTGCCTAAATTGAGATTGAGTTTGCTACATAGACCAAAGAAGCAAGAACTTTCTCATTGTTTTTAAAACATACCCCATTAAAGATTGTGCAGTAGAATCATGAAAAAAGACAAATTGAGCTTTTTACTGGTCTCTAAAGTTAGGCTTTTCCCAGTATGATCTTCTAGCAGCTTTTTATGACTTTAAAAATATTTTCAGTACAAAGATAATTTTCTCCTCTAAGTTATCAATAATATTCTGTTGGAGGTCAAATAAGGTAACATAGTGACCATTTTGCATTTGTGCTGGCCACTTAGTTCCAAACACTAACAGCCTAAATTTGTTAATGATTCTTAGTTGTTCACCTTTCTAAAAGTTCCTGGTTCTTTCTCTGTGTGTAACAATATCCGTATGTAAACATCATTGTCCACAAAGCCAGCCCATGGGAGCTGGTCTTGTATACCTTTAAGGTAGATCATAAGCCAGGGGTCCTCAGGTCCTAAAGCAAACTGCCACAAAAATTAAGATTTAGCTCAAGAACTTGTTTTAACAATAGATTGCCAGAGAAATGAAGTTGTGTGTGTGTGTGTGTGTGTGTGTGTGTGTGTGTGTGTGTGTGTGTGTACCTGAGAATTGAACAGAGAGCCCCCATGTGCCTGTTATACCTTTGCTCTGACCTATGCTCTCAGATTCTGAAACTGATGACGATTACTGTGAAACCGATGACGATTACTGTTTGGCGGTAGTGCTGTGTGCACACATTGTGTGTGTGTGTGTGTTTAGAAAGATTGTAGAATAAGTACATTTGCTTAAATACAGTTAAGTATTCCTTACGTGTTTGGACACTAAATACTTGTTTTGTATTAATCAAGGTTCTAAATCAGAAATTATACAGCCTAGGTTTTATTGGGGATGATTAAGTGTTTGATGGTATTTACTTAAAAACAGATCCATGATTTCATCTTAATGTTATTTGTCACAAAAGTGGAGAATTACTAGATTACCCAGAACATTTATGGATGACAAAGGCTGAGTGTGATTTTCTCGCTCATGTCTCACAGTTGTGTGTGACATCTGTGACATTTCTATTGCTGGAGTTCCAGACATTCAGCAAGTGCCACTTTCTTAGCCATTTGACAAGCAAGTGAAAAGAAACCTTGCTGGTATGTATCAAAGATTCAAATACAAAGACAACATATGTAAAGCCGTGTACTTCAGAGTCTAGCAGCTTTCAGTCATCTGTGCCGGTCAGGGTAGCGGTCCCCAGGGAACTGCTGAGGAGTGGGAAGAAAAGGCATGCTCTTGGCCTGTGTGTCTGGGTTAAAGAAGACGACTCATTTCTTTCTTTATTTTTTTCCTGTTGTTTTTTTACTTCTGCCTTAGAAATTTGGATATTTTTCCTAAATAAGACCCTATTCCTTCAATCACATTAATGGAATTTGGAATATTTGAGGCAAGATTGAGGAAGCCTGGTATTTAGAGTTTACCCCTCTGAGAGATGATCGTAAACACCTAAACACACGTTTTTGGTGATTTGCCTGAGTTCCTAAACTTTCTCCTCTTCAGAACATTATTTCTTTGTGGTTGGAAGTGTTTGTGTCTTAGTGGGCCCACTGGTCACGGCTGGGATCCACTGTGCACAACATGACACTTGTAAAACTGGCGTTTGAGTTACTTAAGCTTGTGGGACTATTGGCCTCACTTCTGGTCTCAACATTATTTTAAATAAGTCAAGATTATTTGAAATACAAAGAATGTTGCAGGTTTTCTTTTTCAGTTCTATTTTAGTGAAATGTTTTCTTAAATATTAAGGATTTTATTTGGTTAGAAGAATAAATTAAATGATCTTAGGGTGTAATTAACAAAAGGCCAAACATTTCTCTTGCATCCTGTGTAGACAGGGCATCCACAACATTTTCTAGCTTTCTCTCACAGGCTTTGTTTTTGCTTTTTACTTTTAATGGGTAAATGTCTGCTTGGCAGAGCCAGGGTCTGATATTGCTATTTCCTTCTTTGTCCCTAGCTTAAGCATACAGTACCAGGCAGCGGGCTTCCATAGGAGACTGAAAGTGCAAATACCCATTTATAGGAAACATTTCTCCAAGTAAGAGGAAGTTGAATTAATGCCACCGCCAGACACGTTAGCTTCCATGTCAACCACAAAAGTAGTTGTCTCGTTTTAGCACTGCGCTTTTGAATAAAATGACTTACCCAGCAGAGATGGTGGTGAGAGGAAGCCTGTGTTGTGGGCAGTGCTCTCTGCCCTGGTGATGCTTCCTTTAGCCTCAGAGCACTGCCCAGTTCCTGGAGCTCTCGAAGCCTGAGCTCCGCCCCTTTCTTACTGGCCGATTAGCAGGTGCTAACTGCAGTGCTAAGAAGCTGCCTGTCCCTGCAGCACAGCAGGCAGCAGGGTGGGGGCTGGTAACGTGACTGCTGCTGGCCTTACTTCAGAGCTCACTCATGCAGACACCCATTTCTGTTTGTTCATAGATATGCTTCCATCATTTCTTCAGAAAGCTGACGTGCTCTCCGAAGCTTCTAGAGAGACTTGTGTGGCGCTGAGTGACTGTCTTAATCTCTTCACTAAACAGGAAGGGGTAGGTCATCCAGAGTTGGGTTTTTTTTTTTCTTTTAAAGATTTGTTTATTTATATGAGTATACATAGCTATCTTCAGACACACCAGAAGAGGGCATCAGATCCCATTACAGGTGGTTGTGAGCCACCATGTGGTTGCTGGGATTTGAACCCAGGACCTCTGGAAGAGCAGTCGGTGCTCTTAACCGCTGAGCCATCCCTCCAGCCCCAGAGTTGGATTTTTAAAAGCAATTGCTTGGGTGTCACCTGTCTAACTAGCTGGTAAGCCATTGTGTTCAAGCTGTCCAAAAGTAGTTCTAAATTGATATTATCAAAGGAAACGAAGACTTCATTTTCCATCAGAATTCAGAATGGCCTCACTCCTGTTCAGGTGCTTGTGACATTTCCTTAGGAGGGTAGGAGCACATGTTAGGACAAACGTGCACGTGAAAGTCGCGGAAGGCCTTGCACCTAGGAGATAGGGCGCTGTTCCACTGGCTCTGTAAACTGAGCTGCGTGGTGAACTGCAGCAGGGTGCCTGCCGCTGGACCCCGACCTCAGCAGGAGCAGTAAGTATGTCCACTAGTGACTACACTGCTCTGAACTGTTCTCTGGTTGTCTGCGCTAGTGTTTTTCTTGTCTGTGGGATTTTTAAATTTCCATTTTCATTTTATTATTTTCTACATATATGTTCCATCTTAATTTTCTGAATTAATATATCTAATTTATTTTTGTTATAATTTTATTTATAATTTTTGGTTAGAAATTGGGATTGATAAATCAGAAACATACAACTGGTTTTATGTTTCTTTTTTATGCAGATATTGACTACTTGTTCTCTCATGAGTAAAGTGGAAGCCTTGCAAAGCCATACACAAGTTTTCAAATTCTGCCTTTGTATGTGTATCACAGATGTCATACATGATATGTTTATGTGGAAGAAAAGAAACATTATTATGGACTCATTAAAAACAGTCTTTAAAAGAATTCTGTCACAGCCACAGGCAAACCTTAGCTGTGCGTTGAGCATTTCACTCATTCCTTAGCTTATTTTTCAGAGAGGCTGCAGTGTGGTCAAGCTTATTCCTCAGAGTCATGATCTTCCTGCCTTGACCTCCACACTGCTGTGATGACTGTGCTTTGTCAGAGACATCGGTGTGTTCTCTTCCCACAATATCAGTTTATTGAATAATAGTGCTAACAGGGCTGGCAGACGGCTCAGTGGTTAGACATGCTTGCTGCTCTTACAGAGGACCCAGGCTGGCAGACGGCTCAGTGTTTAGCATGCTTGCTGCTCTTACAGAGGACCCAGGCTGGCAGACGGCTCAGTGGTTAGACATGCTTGCTGCTCTTACAGAGGATCCAGGCTGGCAGACGGCTCAGTGTTTAGCATGCTTGCTGCTCTTACAGAGGACCCAGGCTGGCAGACGGCTCAGTGGTTAGACATGCTTGCTGCTCTTACAGAGGACCCAGGCTGGCAGACGGCTCAGTGGTTAGACATGCTTGCTGCTCTTACAGAGGACCCAGGCTGGCAGACGGCTCAGTGGTTAGACATGCTTGCTGCTCTTACAGAGGACCCAGGCTGGCAGACGGCTCAGTGGTTAGACATGCTTGCTGCTCTTACAGAGGACCCAGGCTGGCAGACGGCTCAGTGATTAGACATGCTTGCTGCTCTTACAGAGGACCCAGGCCAGGTTCTTAAGCGCCCAGTTGCTTGACTCACACCTGCCTATCCCTGCAGCTCTAGGAGACCTAGGCTCTGGGCCTGTGCTTGAGTGCACATCTCGCCTCGATCCCACCATACACACACACATAATTTAAAATAATTAAAAAGACTTTACAATCTCTGATAAAAGTACATTTATAAATTAAGTCAATTTTTTGGTTGTAATTCACTATGTACTTCTGATTTTGCTTGACTGACTGGTTATTTGCAGTCTATTCCAAGCTTAACTCTAAAGATCAGGCATGTGCTTCATGTAAGAAATGCACGATGCTGAATGGCGAGGGAGGATTAAAGAGGCTGCAAAGGGCCCAAGCAGGTAGGACCAGAGCTGAGACCAAGGCAGGCCGTTAGGTAAGGCATCAGGGAACCTGGCCAGAGGTCTTGGGATGGCAGTGGGCAGAGCCTATTTGAGGGCGAGCTGATTTAAGGTGCAGGTCCCAGACCAGGTAGATTGCACTTTGAATGGTCTGTGTGAGGTGACTCAGAGACAAAGTTGCAGGGTCATTGCAGGTTGATATCGGCTCCTGATGGGTTTATATCAGGTGGGTGCTGCCACAGCACAGCATTAAGTATCCTTCCTGGTTGTGAGGGGGTTTGAGCCTATGTGTGCTGGGTGCTGTGTTCCTGGACCTGGTTTTTCTAATACTGCTTTCGCATGCTCCCGCGTGACTGTTTTCCTTTGCTCAGTTGATAGGTGATGTTTTGCTTGGCATGAGTAAGCTAGCTTTTGTCTGTGCATGCTTTGTCCTCTACAGCTGATCATCGTTTGTCTGCACACAGCAGATACAGTCATTCTGCATCAGCAAATGACGTTGCGAAAAATGGTCACCCAGGGTAAGGAACAGCCTGGAAGATGTTGTTTTGTACACCCTAGAGCAAACATGACCAGCTTGTTCTCCTCGACCTTCTCACCATTTCATCTTTAAATGATTAAATGTCAGTTTCTCCAAAAACACTCCTCCCTGTTCGGCATTTCTGGTTTGGCAGTTGGCATAACTTCATGTGCTAGTTTGTTTAAGTGAGGGTGGTACGGTGTTCTGAGTACACCTGAACCGAGAGTATAACTTTGGGGCCAAATTATACCGCTGGCTTTATCTGGTATTTAGCACTCTGTAAATCCAAGTCTCTTGTTTTTGTATGTAGTACCTAATGAGTGTGTGTAGACCTTTTTGTTCAAGGGAAGGATGATTTTAAGGCTGAGTAGAAATTAAGTTGGCATACATTTAATTTCTGGAGAAATACATGTTTTAATTTTTAAATTACTCCTTAATAAAGTAGTGTATAACTCATCTCTTAGTGTTGGCTTAGTGGTAAGACTGTTAAATTTTTTAGTCTCTAAACTTTGCCAGGAAGATTAAGTGCAGTAGTGTAAACAGAAGGCCCTGCTGCACTCAGACTCTGACTAAAACCTGGCAGTATTAATCCTAATTCATTACCCTGTGGTCCCTTTTCTCTGGGTCTTTACTATTTCATTTGCCGTGCTTTGAGAAAAGGTAGTCATCTCAGGAAACTTTTCATGAATGCTGTGTGTAATGTGATGGCACGTGTTCTCAGCATGTGGGCTAAGGCAGGAGAGTCACCATGATTTTGAAGACAGCTTGGACCATATACTGGGTTTGAGGCCATCTTGGGCTACATAGTGAGACTCTGCCTACTCCTCCCTTTCTCTTGGGATGGTTCTGTTTTGTTCCTGGAATTATTGCCTGCCATCTAAGTAGCAGTGAGTGGTCCCTGCACTTTGATATCTGGTAAAGGAGACAGACAGGAAGATGTCAGGAGCCCTGGTCACAAAGTCTAGTGGGCCTGCTTTAAATTTCAGTCTTTGACCAATTGTATGATGGGTTTCCGTAAAGCAAAATGTCTAAATAATGCAGGGTCAAATGCATAGGCACACAAGGAGTGTAGCATACTTGAACAGTTTTTACTTAGTAACTCGTATGTAATATTTCAAACTTTTAGTATACCTTTAAGATAGTTTTTCGGAAACATTGTGAAATTTCATCTCTCAGTAAGATGTATCAGTTTCCTTCTGAGAAATGAGGGGAAATGAGAAATAAATAAGTAGTTTCTATGAAGTTTTTCTTTCTTCCTTTTTCACCACCACCACCACCACCACCACCACCACCACCACCACCACCACCACCACCACCACCACCACCACCACACGATCATCTTCAGACAGGTTTTCAATACATAGCCATGACTGACTTTGAACTCTCAATGTACCTACCTCAGCTTCCAGAGTGCTGGGGTTACAGGCAGGAACCAGCAGGCCAGACTTGACGTTTGTCCTTCAAATGTAGTAGAATCACAGCATAGGGGCTGCTAGCGTAGTCAGGATCACAGTGGCATGATGTAATGCCTTACTTATCTGCAAGTATAAGTTGCACTTTTCCTGCTTTATTAAATTTATTTATTAAGAGAGCAATCATAAACTTAGAGGTCATGCAGACTGGCATCTCATTTTTGGCTCAGCTACTTAATTGCTTCTTGGTTTGTTTTTTTGTTTTTTTGTTGTTGTTTTTTGATTTTTTTTTTAATGGAGTCCTGTTTGTAAATGCTGTGGCCAGTTAAAAACACACTCAGTAGTTCTGAAGATTGGAGAGCCTTGTGGCCACACACCGGTTTTGCACCTGCTTCAGAACACACAGGGATGGCTGTGAGCGGCTAAGCCCCATAGCAGCAAACCTGCTCTTCTTCTACTCTTCTTCCTTGGCAGTTAGTTTTAAAGATGCTTGGCTACTGGGTTGTTTTTGAGGCCCTAGGATGTAATCAAGGGCCTTGTGCACGCCAGGTGAGGGCTCTGCTGCTCTGCCCACTCTAAGCCCCACACATGGATCTTAGAATGTAAAGATTTTAAACTTACTTTATATTCTCCGGTGTCGTGGGGTCGTCTCTTTGCATTAGTCATCAGTTTCTGCCTCATACAGAGATACTTTTAAGAAAATACTCACAGGATTGTGCTAAAGAGATCAGACCTAATAACACCCTTAAAGTCTTATTTGATCCTTGGCTTTTATAACAGCTATGTGCTTGCGTGTAGCAGTGGAGTACTTCTTCTGATTTATGTGGTCTGATTATGGTTTATTTACAAGGAAACTAGAGTATCACACTCGGTCCAGTCACATCCGTGATAGAGTATGCTGGCTCGAAATGGAAGCTAAGACAGTTTCAGTGCTCCTGGGCTTTTGTGAGTGAGCCTCGTGCCTTCCGGCTCTGTGATTTGTGGGTGTTTTTACTTTTGGGGACATGCTCTCCTATGGCCTAAATAGCTGGAGCTTTCATTATAAACTGTGCATAAATGAAGTAGATTGTGAGAAGATTTTAAATTCTTAAAAGAAAGAGCAACTAACTCATTGAGAAAACTGTAGTGTCCCAAACTAAGCTGGAAATTTCCATGTGTGTGCGTGTGTGCGTGTGTGCGTGTGGTGGTGGTGGTGGTGGAGGGGCATGTGGAGGCCTGAGAACTTAGGCTATTGTTCCTCTGACATCACCCACTTTGTTTTTTGAACAGGGCTGTCACTGGCCTGGAATTCACCAAGTAGTCTAGGCTGGCTGGCAAGCCCCAGCGATTCACCTCAAGTGCCATTACAAGTGTGAGCAGTGTTGCCCAGCTTTTTTTGTTTGGGTTCTGGGGGTCAAAGTCAGGTTCTCTTGCATGTAAGGCAAGCCCTTAACGGACTGAGGTATTGCCTGAATACTTTTGTTTATCTTTAGAAGGGAAAGAAAGCTCCAGGAACACATGGAGATAGTAATGCCGTTTGCTTTGTTTTGTTTTTCCTTAACCTAGTCTGAGACCCTCAAAAAGCTAGACATTTGTTTCATAGATTATATACTTCTGTTTTTCTCACAGAGTATGTTCTGGAAGCATCACATCGATACGCGGAGCCACCATTGGCATTGTCCTTGGCTCCCTGAGTGCTTAGTCAAACCAGTCTTTTGAAGTTGGGAACCTGCCTGTTTGAAGTTGCTAGACGCTCACTTATAAACATCACACTTGGTGTTAAGCCTCCTGCAGCTGAGGAGAGGTGACCCAGATGTGTGGCTAGGTGATGGTGGTGTAATGGAAAGATGCAGATACGCTGGACCATCTGGAAGGTTACAATGTGTGCTGCTTCTCTGCATAGAACACTGATACTGTCGAAGAGAAATTGTGATTGTGTGGGCTCGCCACTCTTCCAAGGAATAACCTCTGGTGTCCATTTAACTTCCTGTGCTTTCCAGTAGTGCTTCAGTCATTTTGTGTCCCTCGGCTCGAGTTCGCTAATGGCGAATGTAGCTCCTTCACACACCCATTCTAGCTGCACATTCTCAGTCTGTCCTGGGCCCTCACCTCTGTGTGTGTGTGTGTGTGTGTGTGTGTGTGTGTGTGTGCTGGGCCGCTCATGGTGCTTCTCGTCTGTCCTCTGTGGCTGCTCTGTCCCTGCTTATTCACCTTCAGAAGTGTTGCTTCTCCTACTGTCCGTGCCTTATATATTAGTAGTTATGTGGGTGGTCTTCCTGTAGCATTCTTCCTGGACTGGTAGTACCCACTCCTTTCTTTAGAAATACACAATTATTTATGTATTGACCTTAGTCATTTCCTGAGCTCTGAGTCCATATGCCAGCTGCTTTTTTTTTTGTAATACTTTGTATATTTCTGTAAGAGGTAATTCAAAAACAATTTTGTCTAAAATTGAATTCTCCAATTCATAGAGTTATCACTGTAGTTGAGACCATGGCAATTATTTCTGGTTGACCCTTCTCCTCACCCCTTTTGACTAAATTCTCTCAGTCTGACATCATTTCCTTCCAGTCCCCTTCTCCATACCAACACATTCTCCCTGGCTGCTCTGGTAATGTTCCCAGGATAGCCCTAAGGACGAGTGCAGTGTCCTAATCCCAGGTTCCACCCTTCAAAACTAGGTTAGGTGCTCCTCCCCTCCTGGTTACCACATTGTATCATTGCTTACAGCACGCCAGAGCTCTTTAAAGGCGAGGCTCTTCAGTGTGTCTGTAGCATAAGGCTTGGCATGTTGTAGATGGTTAATAGAGGTCTGAATGGATGAACAATGACTGTACAAAAGAAAAAAGAAAGACAGCTTTTGAGTCACACCAGTCTACATATAAACTCTGCTGCTTCTGCTTTAAGCAGATGTGTACCTGTTTAGGAGTTCCACTTCCAACTCTGGAATCCGAGATACAAATGAGCAGGGTCACGTGAAGAGATCAGTGCAGTGCCCCTCCCCCATTCTAGTGTCCTTGTAAACTGCCTTCTAAAACAAAGTTCCTTTGTTGTTTATCCCTGCTGTGAGGACCTTCTGTAAGCTGAATTCTTTTTCTAGATCTCTGGGCTTGAAGGGGAAATTTTGTAGCCAGGGCCTCCTCTTCATGGCCAAGTGTTCTCAGTTATTAATCTATAATTTTCAAAGACACTGTGAAACTTTCCAGACATGGATTCCAAGTTTTCTGACTGAGCTGTGTGCGCCTACAAATAGCTGGCCACCGATCTAAAGGAACACGAGGTTCTCTGGGACTTGTTAAATAAACACCAGTTTTGTGGATCGCAGCCCTGCTGGGTAAACTGCTCGTCTGGGTAGAGAACAGGTGTGTACATTTTACAAGTTAGTTTCCTTTTGTTTCTCCACCAGAGCCTCAGTTACCCAGAAGTCTCATTAGCATGGCCGAAGTGTGTATTTGTGTGGGGGAAAGTTCGGCCCCTGCAGTCCTTGTCTATCCTTCAAGGCTGCTCAGAATGAGAAGCCATCTCTCTTAAGTGGTTAGCAGAGCAGAATGTTTGACTCTGCTCAGCTTCAGCTCATACCCACTGGGGTGTAAGTAAGTAATGTAGACTCGCTCTGCTTTAGGGATAGTGAGCCCTTCTGCAGCAGCCAAGACTGCAAAGAGCATGCCTTTCGCCTTAGTGAGTTTCCTCAGCAGCAGAGTGCTGGCCGTTTAAAAGTTGTCAAGGAGAGGGCTTGAGCACAAGGCCACTCTAGGACCTTGCAGGAGCCTGTGTGCGCCGCTCACGCTATGAGCCAGGATCCCTTACTTCTCTCCTTGGAGAATCTCAGCGGCTTAGAGGCTGTGGGCAGGCTCTCCGCGGCAGCGGTCCCTACCTGAGCTTCCCGGAGTCGACACACCAGGGAAGAGGAGGAGGGACTGTGACCACAAGGAAGGGAACCGCCTGCTGTAGGCTGCAGGCCACACAGCCCGCCGGCTCGCCGGCTCAGCTCTACCGGCTGGGACTCTGCGGGCGGGTGAGCCCTGGAGGGCGGGTCTGAGGCCGAGCCCAGCGGCCAGGGCGAGGGGCAGCGCCGACCTCTGTGGTCAAGCAGCAGAGAACTGGGCCACCGGCTGAGCCTCTGTTCGACCTCAACCGCTGCTGGGAAGGCGGGCGCAGCTGCCGGACCAGGGGCGGGCCGCAGAGGTGACTTAGGGAGACCTTGCGGTACTGCCCTGGGTCGTGCCTCACCGATCAGATTGTCTGGAGGGAAGGAGAGCAGGCCGAAAACATCTGTGCTGAAGCTTGCGGAGGAGCTGGGGTGCAGCGCACCAGCCTGGGTCTTCAAGACCCAGCCCAGGTGGGTGGGTTTGTGTGCTTGTTCAGCCCTTCCCTGGAAGCTCTGGTGGATGGGGGCTGGGGTGCCGCCCTCGCACAAGGCAAGAAAGGGGGGAACAGCCAGATGTGATCCAGGGATGTGAGTTGATCCAAGAATAGTTGGACGGGTTTGTGCGGACCCCAATGGAGCCTTTACTGCCTGGGGCGGGGTGATGTAGCCACGAGACCCAGTGTCCCCTTTCCTCTGCCAGTGGGGAGGGCTGGGGTGGGTTCTCTGCCTGGTGTTTGTCCCTTGGATTCCTAGAAGAGCCCCCTGGGAACAGCCCTTGGCTGTTGTCTCACATTCATATGTTAGTATTAGGTCAAGCCTGGCTGGAGTGGGAGGAGTAAGGCTGGGACAGACAATTGTCCTAAATAACCTTCCAAGTTGGTGATTTTTTTCCTGTCTCTCTGACATTGACATGAACTTAACCAGGGCAGTTTCAGAGATCGCTGAAATTCCTAGAGCCAGCGGAAGTACATGGGCGGATTGAGGAGAGAGAAGTCTTGTGTATAGTGGGGGCTTTCATTTTCGAACGTTTTGATGAAGGGTTTTTCATTACCCAGACGCTGTCTTTGTAGCTTAAGCTCGCTGGCATCTCGCTCCCTGGCATTCCGAGGATCTGGTTTTCAGTTGGGCTGGATTTTTTTTCTTTGGAGGGAAATGGTCCGGAGAGAAAGATGGGAGGGTAGAGCTGGTATAGCTCTTAAGAGTTATAGAAGCTATTAAAAGTTTCTTCACTTTAATTAGATTCAAGGGCGGCATTTGGCTCATGAAGGCATTGCTTGGCAGAAAGCAGTGTGAAAAGAGAAAAATGCTTGCAATTCGTGTTGGTGGACAAAGTGCAGGGTAGATGATGGGGGCAGAGTGTAAAGTCTCCATTCCACAGGATGGAGCTTCACAGGCAATGTTTGATCAGGTCAGTTTTGGTCTGGTAAGTGTTCAGTCTCGATGTAAGGACTGAGCAGTTATCTCAGCTTATGTCTCCATGTTACTTTTGCCAGGATTGGACGTAAAGGAAGTTGAATCCTTGTGAATACAGTTGCTAGACTGCAGTGCTCTTCTTTAGGGGCCTTTTATAGATTAATTTTCAAGAATTTCATTGATGGTAAAAATGACCCACATAGTATTTTTGCTCAGTTCTTTCTGCACTGTACAAAATGGGAGAATATAACTCAGTTATTTCACAATAAAATGAAGTGCATTACTCACACATACGATAGTTTATAAAAGCACATTTAAAATAGGATGTATAAACTGATGAGTTCTTAATACTCTGGTGGCTCATACCTTTTATCTCAGTACTCTGGAGAGAGTCCTACAGGATCCAGAGGCTGAAGATTTTTTACAGAAGCAACAAGTCAAAAGGAAGCAAAAGGGTGAATGTTAGCAGAGTTAACGGCTGGAACAGAGTCAGGAGAGGACAAGCAAGGTCTCTCCTAAGGACTTTGTGGAATGTGCTTAAAGAGTTTTAAACCTAGGCTAGAAGTTAATGTCACTGAAAGACTTTTACCCAGGGAGAAATTTGATCAGATTTGTTATTTAGGAGAATTGGAGGACAGGCCTGCAATCAGGACATCAAGGGACAGGGATACAAGAGACAGAATAGGACTAAGTCAGGTTTGTTACATAAGCAGAGGAAGTTACAGAGCAGAGGCATTTCATAAAGCCTAAGTTGGATTGATGCGAGGCATCAAGGGGAAGGTGGAGTCCAGCTGACTCCTAGCTTTCTGGTACAAATTACTGCATAGGTAGGGAATAGGAATGCGGGAAGGTGAGTTAGCTCTGATTTTGACATGTTGACACACCCTTCCTTGTCCTATGAAAGCTGAGGAATCATTGGTACTTCCCCCAACATCCTTCATTCTCACAGGCCCAAAAGTGAGGAATACCACAGACATGAAGTTTGAAATCAAAGGAACAACAGTGACATGTAGACAGCAAATATGAGGAAAGGAGAGAACAGGGAGGACACCAAGAGAAGTCAGCCTGACAGCAGGGGAGAGCCCCAAAGCAGGCGAGGCCAGGGGCCAGGGTGTAGAGGAGTACAGGTGAGGACTGTCTGTAGCCTCAGCTGCTGGAGCCAGGCGGCCAGTGGGCTCTTGAGTGTGAGGACGTTTATGTTCACTTAGGAAGAAGCCAGACCACAGCCAGCAGAACAGTGGACAGACAGAGAGCAAGGTTGTAGAAATTATAGCTGTAGACTGATTATCTCTGGTTCGTGATCTGCAAAGCCTGACAGTTGTGCTCTGTTCTAGTCCTTATGTTTAGGATTTCTTTTTCTTGTCCATAATTTCCTGGTAAGGGCTTTCAGGGCAATGTTGGATAGATGGTGTGATAGTGAATCCACATTTTCCCCAAGATTTAAAACAAACGATGGTAACCTCTACAAATTAACTAAAAAAATAGTTAATAATTATCATTTACCATACTGATGATGTTCACATTTCATTCTTATATCTTTTTTTTTTTAAGATTTATTTATTTATACACTATAGCTGTCTGCAGACACACCAGAAGAGGGCATTCATCCCATTGCAGATGGTTGTGAGCCACCATGTGGTTGCTGGGATTTGAACTCAGGACCTCTGGAAGAGCAGTCAGTGGCCTTAACTGCTGAGCCATCTCTCCAGCCCCCTCTTCTATCTTTTAAAGTCAGGAACAATGCTAAACTTTGGATTTTACCTTCTTTTTATAAGTGAGAATGGCTTGCAACTTTTTAGTCTTCATCAGATGTGAAGGTTATTCTAATGTCATAAGGTCAGTTTGGTAGTATTCACTCTGCTATGTTCCTACAGCTTGTGTAAAATTGATCTAGTCTTTGAAGTTTAGTAGAAAAATTTTAACAAAACTATCCTTTATAAGTTTTGTGAACTACTATTTAAACATATTAACTAATTATAGGACCACTTTGGTTTTCTATTTCTTTTAGCATTAGCTTTGGCAAGTTATGTATTTCTAAGGACATCCCCTTCCCATTAAAGTCTGTTATGAAGTTTCTTCTTATGAAGGTTTCATTAGAACTCCTTTATTGTCTTTTAAATTTATTTTGGATATATAGCTATGCTCTATTTTTAATATATATTCTTAGAGTATTTATGAAAGCATTTCCCCCTTTCTTCAAATTAATCTGTAACCATCAAATAAGTTTCGTTAAAACTTTGCCTGCCTGTATTTTCAAAGATCTACCTTTAGCTGTGACATCTATTTTACCTTATTATTTTAAATTAAAATTTACAGTTTTCTCTCACTTTCTGTGAGTTAACCTTTTCTTTATTGTTTGTATGTGAATTATACTTTATTCTCTGGAAATGTAGACACTGTGTTCAACATTATTCTTTTCTAGATTGTAGTTATTCTTGTGTTTGAGCAGTTTGTAATTTAGTGAATGTCATCGCTAGCTTTATCGTCACTTTGTGTTCTGTAACATTGCATTTCAAGATTGCTTCTTGACAGGCTGCAGGTGCTAAGGTGAGCCGTGTAAGCAGACACCCTACTATATTTACAACAACTGAAACTTGGAGGCAGTTTGGATGTCTTCCATGTTCCTTTCCCCTCTCCCTTCCCACCCTGCTGTGGGTCTGTTACTCTTCATTTCTCTCTGTGGGCTCTCCTTCTCTTGTCACTCGTGTTCCCTCGCCACACACTTTATTTTTTTCATGTCAATCATTTCCTTGCCTCTGTCTTTTGTCCCTTCTTGCTTTGCAGTAGTTTCTTTAAAAGCCATTTGGTAACCATGTCTCTGGATCCATGCGTCTAGTTTCCTAAGTGCTCACAGGTTCACATGAGTTACGGCAGGTGGAGCACCTAGGAGGGATGCCTAGATGGAAAAGGGGCTACGCCGTGGGACCTGAGGCACCAGTTCAAGTAGCAAAGAGAGCTTGGTCTTTGGCTCTGGGCAAGCATTTTAGCAAAGCTCGCTGTCTTCCTGTGTAACATAGGGTTTCTTCTTAAGTCCTTTCCACCACAAGTTATATTGAAACTGATATGGGAAAAGAATAAATTTATTATTAGTTTTATATTTAGGTAGTTATCGCATGCTCTATAGCATGCTCCAGCGTGATGTACTAGATGAGAGATGCCGTGATGGGACATGGACCATGAAGGGAAGGGCAGCGGCGCACAGTTGTACCTGTGCTGAGGCAGGGAAGCCTGTGCCGGGGACACCTGCTCTTCTTTACTGAGCTCCATTCGCTACGGGGGTCGGGGCAATTCTGAGCAATCAGCTTCCACTCACAAGAATGTTTCAGTAGTAGATACTGTGTAGTAGATTCTGAACCCTGAACAGCTGAATGAGAAATGATGCTCTGTGAGTGTGACTTTGTTCATTTGCATATGACAGAGAGGATTTGAATATATGCCTCATTTATTTTTTCTTTTAGTTCTTCCTGAAAATTGAAAATAATCCGTCAATCTTGTATGGCATGTCTCACTAGTTTTATGGGTTTCATTGGGATTAGGTGTAAGTACATGGACAATGAAAGTAAAAATACCCTCTCATCACCTGACAGCTCCATGGAACACAGAAAAGAAATAGACTTACTTGTTCTCAGAGGAGGGGACTAGGGCCTGGAGACAGGCTGGCCTAGTTGTGTAAGCTTATGTAGGTAGGAGAGTGTACAACTTAGAGCTCAGGTTAGAGTGTTGCCTCCGGGTTTAGTGCCAAAGAACAAATACAGCTATAGTTAGGCAAGGTCCACAGGAGGAGGTGGCCCCCCTTTGTCAGTGTCGGTGTGGTCTTTGGATAAACTAGTTTCTCACCTTGGCAAAGGCACATCCAGTTTAGAAATAAGAAAAGCAAATGGCCAAGAATATTGACTTCAGACTTCCAACAGAATACCTGTATTCAAGGCACACAACAGGAAATTGTTGTCTGTCTTCTTGGAAGAAATTCTGCTTGGGATAAATTGTGATTCAGAAGAAAGGAACATAAACATTTTTCTAGATAGTCTAAGTATTGTCCTGAGATTAAATTAGACTATCAGAATGCTGTAACCTGGGTTGTGTTCATTCGATCCTGGAAAGCGGCCCTCACCAAGTTCTAACACACGTACACCTCAGTTTCTTTTGGAGTGCTTTTTGAGAAATGATGTGCTTACTCACATGATCCCTTTGTTCTATGCACTCATATTCTCATATGCTGGATGAGAAATTAGAGCTAAGGGCAAAGAGGGAGTTTGTTTTCCCTGAAGAACTGTGTTTTTTTTCTCTCCTTGTGGACAATTAAAGGTTCATAATTGATTATATTTCTCTTTCTGTTTGGCCTTTAGAGAACTGAGAGCCACATGCAGGGCTTGTCCTCGGCATCTACATAGGTCTGTCGTATAGGGGTCCTAGTAAAGGCTGTCGAGGTCTTCTGTATGTTCACGACTTCACTGTGGGCAGCCTCTGAATTGCAGTGTTGTCTTGTGATTAGTGGTATATGCTGTGTATTTGTGTACAGAAGTATATTTAGGGATTTTCCTCTAAGTGGGATTAGTAGTTTTTTTTATGCCAACAACATTTGCGTTTTATCTTGACTTTGTTGTAGATAGTTTCAAGGATACAAGTTAAATATACAGCATATATTATAATGGGAGGTTTTAAATTTTTTCTGTAGATGAGTTTAACTATATATTTTAGTCTAATATTTGGAGAAAAGATTTTAGGGAGTCAGATACACAGTGGACTTTCCTTTGTAACTACACTGGGTATGTCAGTCAGAGTTGTTAAACACATGTGCATCGTCTTCCAGCTGTCCCGTCCACCCTTGGCAGTGTCTCACCTGTAAGGGAAAGTCTGTCTATGAAACAATACCCTGTTCTATTCTCCATCTCTGTGAAGCTGATGCGGTACTGCACCTCATACAAGAGGAATCATAGCGTAGTCGCAGTAGTTGTCCTGTTCTCTTTGACTGGATTCATCTACCATAACATGTTCAGTGCCATTCTTGTTGGAGCATGGGTCAGGATTCCTATATCTGAAGCAGAAAATGTCCAACCGTATGTGTGTTATTTTTTGTTTATGCACCCTTGGTGGGAGAACCTTTGGCTATTGTAAAGAATGCTGCTGTGAACATGGCCATGCAAAGACTCCTAAGTCTGGCTCATTGTGGTTCTTTAGTATACCTAGGAACATGCCTGCTGTCATACAATACTTGTGGCTCCATGAGCTCCACCACACTGCTTTCTACAGGAAGTGTACCTTCTAGTTTATGTTCCTGTTAACAATGCCAAAGGATCAACGTTCTCTGCATCTCTATCAATAGCAGGTTTATTTTGTTTTTGTTTTTTGATTTTTTAGTTAAATAGTAAGTATCCTAAGAGTGTGAGGAAAAATGTAAGAAGAGTTGCTAACATTTTCTATGCAGATATTACCCCCAAATTGTCAGACTATCCCTTCCTGACATTGGGCCACACTTGTCTTGCAAAGCATTAATTTTACATTGTTTTTGGAACTGTTCATTTGCTACATGGTGGGAGGGTGCGCCTTAGTGTGCCCCCTCCCCCTTTCAAAAGCGCCACAAAGCAGGCGTGGCTTTCTGTGTGCACACATGTGAGTGTGCACCAGTCCAAGGCTAGAGGTTGGCATTTGTTTCTTCCTTCTGCCGTTGTTCTCTACCTCACTCTTTGAGAGAGATCTCTGACTGGACCTGGATAACCAGCAGGGCCCTAAGAGATCCTCTTGTCTCTACACCCTAGCCCCAGGCTTACTGGTTTGCATGTTTTCTTGTGTGAGTGCTAGGGACCCAGATTCAATGTGCATGTTATAGCAAACACTTTACCCACGGACATGCTCCTCAGTCCCAGTGCATAAGTTTTTTTGTTTTTTTGTTTGTTTGTTATGTTTGTTTGTTTGTTTGTTTTGTTTTTTAAATTAAGGCTTGGCTTACATGTGTTTTATTTTTATATGATCTCTCTGTATTGTAGATACTAAATAATGGTTTGATGTCATATTTTCAAGGATTATTACTTAATCAAACAGAATTTTGTCATATATAGGTATAAAATATGAGGTAAGCAATAGTGGTATAGGCAGGTATGTGGGGCTGAAGCAAACAGTAGATATTTCCTAAGTCAAGGGAATGATAAACTTCATTTGAAAAGAAAACTCAGAATGTGTTATATTGAAATGAGTTTTAGATCTTTAGCCATACTTATAAATACAGAGTTCCTAAAAATGATAAAGAAAAAAAATGTAAGATTGAAACTTTAGAAAATGTAATCACAAAGTTATAAAGAAATCCTAGGTGACATTGATCGTTCCTGTTTGCAGGCATTCGTTCCACAGCTTCTGGCAGCCAGCAGTCACTATAGCAGTGTGCAAACACTTCTGTTGGTGAGCAGACAGGTGTGTCTTCCAGGGGTTAAGAGCTGGCAGCCTGAGTCACGCAGATGTGCATTGAATTCCGACTCTGTGCTTGCTTCCTGTGTAATCCTAACATCCTGGAACCTGGCTGTGCTTGGGTTTGCTCATTCAGATAATGACTGCTTCCCAGGAGCACAGCTGACAGCTTCACAGGCGGGTGGGGAAAACGCATCCAGGGTAAACGACATGCTCCTCCCTGCTCCTCCCTGCTCCTCCCTGCTCCTGCCTGCTCCTCCCTGCTCCTCCCTGCTCCTCCCTGCTCCTCCCTGCTCCTCCCTGCTCCTGCCTGCTCCTCCCTGCTCCTCCCTGCTCCTCCCTGCTCCTCCCTGCTCCTCCCTGCTCCTCCCTGCTCCTCCCTGCTCCTCCCTGCTGAATGGTCCCTTTGAGCCACTTGTTCTAGTAGGAGGATGAAAAGTGTGAGAAGGTTAAACTTCCATCAGGGTGAAGTTTTTCCCTTTCTCTTCTTTTGAACTCATGGACCTGGTCAGCTGTGCAGTGTGGGTGTTTCTTCTCTCATGTGAAAGTTTCTCAGCTATTTGGAACAGCTAGAAAATTTCTCTTCCCTCAGCCAAGTATCTTCTAGGACCTTCAGATTGTTACTGTGTAAACCTTTGCAGATGCCTGCCTTCTGGTCAGTGAGAAAAGGTACTTTTTCTTAAGAGTTGTCCTAGGAAGGTGAGTGCAGAGCTTGGTGCTTCTCAGTTGGCTTCCTGCTAGTGGGGAGCTCCGGTGCTGCAGACCACAAGACCTTGCAGGTAACCCTGACTCCCTCGTGGGATTCTTTTCTTTACAACTCCTTGATGTGATCTAAGGATGTGTGGGCCTGTCTTACATCAGAATGTTAACTGTTCCTCAACAGAGAACATTCACCCTCGTATCCTCTTCCTACTGTGTGTCAGCCTTTGACATACCCATGCCTTCTCAGTGTGGCTCCACCCCCGGGCTCCCAGCATTCCTTTCTGCTTTGTAGACTGTTCAGCATTTGAAGATTCTAGCACATTCAGTGTTTCACCTCGTGTCTTTCCCCTCAGAAGTCAGTAAATGGTGTAAGTGCAGCATTTCCCCCTTAACCACTGTGGGTTCCCTGGGACCTGGGATGCCTGGCATGGAGTAGGTGCTGGCGAATTCCTGTTGGGTAAAGAGGACTGGGACTGAGGCACCCTTCTTCCTTGAAGATTGCATAATACTGCACTTGAAGGGGACCTTCGAGGACCTGCATCCAGTCAGGGTTGGTGTTCTCTCTCTCTCTCTCTCTCTCTCTCTCTCTCTCTCTCTCTCTCTCTCTCTCTCATAGCTTAGAAGAAAAATCCACAAAGCCAAATTAATTGTTTTAGACTTGTACAGATTTCAAGTCACTTTGGGTTGCTTGGTAAATGAATATTTCTTTTTATATAAGTCATCTTTCCAAGTAGGTGGCTTGAACGCTAGAGCAGCCAGTCCCAAGCCATCTGCTAGACAACTTCCTTGTGCTAGAATGCCGCTGACTGTGCATGGCATTGCCTAGGGAGACTCTCTCCTGTCTCCTGAATGTTCTCTTTAAAAGTAGTCCATCCCACTAAATTGATTAAAATATAATCTTTTTTCTAGTTGAAGAACTATGAAGATATTTGCCAACTCAGGATAAAACATTAAAATTTGACTGAGGCAGAGACAGTCTCAGAAGCAGAAAGGAGGACATTTTTCTTGGTGTCTGTGTGCATGTGTGCATAGGAATGTGCAAGGTGTGGGTGTGTAGGTGGAGAATGAAGACTGATGCTGGACACTGTACTGTTTGTGTCAGGGTCTCACATGCCAGTCTCTGCCTCCTCAGGGCTGGGGTTACAGATGGAGCATCACTGAGCTCAGCTTTTCAGTTTATGTGACAAGTGCTGTGCTAATTGAGCCATCTCCCCTCAGCTTTTAAAGAGGAAATTTTGTGGTCATAGCGTGTCCCTGCCCTGGGGCAGTCGTCAACAGTAGGAAGGAGAGAACTCCTTGTTCTTGTGAGTCCATGGGTGAATCCAGTAAGAACCTCATCCATTTATTTCAGGTTTAGAACAAGTAAACCAATTCCAGAGTGATAGGAACCACAGGGGGCAGGGGGAAAGGAAGGGAAGGGCAGCAGAAGGGCCTGGGGCTCTAGGGGAGTGAGAGGGGGAAGGGTTTGTTCTAGTTCTAGGGCCAGTGATTGGTATACTTGGGCACACACACACACACACACACACACACACACACACACACACACACGGGTTGCATATATCTCAATAAAGTGCTTGACTTCAAAAGTCAAGTTAGAGTTGCTTTGATGGGATGTGTGTTATAAATAACCTGGTGTAGTTCTTTGCACAGTGGAACTATCAATTACAGCCCCCGAACAACTGAGGGTAATATTCGTTAAAATGTGATTAAACTTCTCTGCTTTAAAATGCTCACTTCTCTGTTGTGCCATATTTCTAAAACAGAAATGTATTTCCAGGTATATATGATGTACAGATCTGTGGAGAGCGATTACATAAGAGCAGGTTATTTTTAGGTGGATAGCTTTGCAGCCAAAGAGAGTCTTAGCAGACTCTCAGATTGGGTTCCTGAGCAGATGCTAGGACTGCCCTGTGTGCTGTTCCAGAGGTCCTTCACATGGCTCTCGTCAGATACACTGCGAGAGTGTGGATGATGTAAATGTTGGTTCCTAGGTAGACCTATTTTCAAATACTTTGCTAATTAGGAAATTATGAAATAGAAACGCTTTTTTTTATATACACTGAAATATCACAATCAGAATCTAAGGTCCGCTAGCAAGATTTTTGTGTGTCCATTTTATTCATTTTAGTGTATAAATACACAAACAGCAGCCTGCATTACTGCTTAATACTCTTCATTGTTTTCTATCAGAATGCATATTTATGTTATATTTAGTTTTCTGTGTGTGTGTGTATGTGTCTGTCTGTGTGTCTTTGTGTATGTGTCTGTGTGTCTGTGTGTGTGTGTCTGTGTGTGTGTGTGTGTGTGTGTGTGTGTGTGTCCCATTCATGGAAACCAGAGGAAACCTGGCAGATGCCCTCCTCTATTGCTGTTTGCCTGATTCCCTTGGAGCATGGTCTCTCACTGGATCTGGAGCTTGTGTCTGCCTTCACACCCCACTGGCCTGCCCGCTGGTCCGCACACTCCAGCTATACTCCTCTCTCCATCCTGTCTCCAGGCATCCCTGTACCCCAGTGATGGGGTTACCAGCAAGTACTATCACATCTGACCTTTTACATGAATGTTGGGATCTGAATTGAGGTCCTCGTGGGTAATTTAAGTAAACTTGGTCTGTGGTTTATGAATACACTAGATGTACACTGGTGTTTGTGTTTGCCTTTAATGAAAATCTCCATACTCAAAACCACGAAATGAATTGGAGATTTACTTTTCCTTCACCCTGAAGAATCAGGATGTGGATGTATGACCTGGCACAGGAGGCATCAGCATTAGAGGCTTTTCTAGTTCCTGTGTTCCCGTGCCTTCTTCCTTAAGTAGACCTGGTAGAGTCTGCAAAATACTGCAGTGCTTTGGGTCAGAGCTGCTCATAGCCAGAGCTGCCAGAGGGACTGAGAGTAGAGTCTTGACTGAAGGCTGAAGGGGCTCTTAGCAAGGAAAAGGAGTCAGTGTTGACAGAACCCAGCACCTTCTGACTGGCCTCAACCTTGTTGTGCGTAGAAACACAACACAGAACACAAGGAAGTTCTGACTCAACAGGGCCTGCAACCAAGCTGTCTAATCTGAGAGACAGAAACCTGCAACCAAGCTGTCTAATCTGAGAGAGAGAGAGAGAGACAAACCTACCAACCCTTGTTAGATTTCTGTAGGGAACTTAAGCTCTAAGCCAGATGTGTGCCTGATAGACCTGCTGGTGCTTGGATTAAGGAACTGTTTGGCGAGCAATGTCACCTGAAGAACCTGCTGAATTTGTCACCTTACAGCAGTGTGGTCCCTAACAGGGCTCCTAAGGAAGGGCTCTAGCAGATACTGGCTGTGGACCAGTAACTTTATGCCTGCCTGCCTGCGTGTGTGCGTGTGTGCGTGCGTGCGTGCGTGCGTGCGTCCGTGTGTGTGTGTGTGTGTGTGTGTGTGTGTCTGTCTGTCTGTCTGTCTGTCTGTCTGTGTGTAAGTCAGGGTTGACCTAAGGCACCATTCATCTTGTAATTTGAGACAGGATCTCTTACTGTGCCTGGAGCTCAAAGATTAGGTGAGGCTTGCTGTGCAGTGAGCTCCAGGGAGCTGCCTGACTTCCTTTCCCCAACACTCGGATTACAAGAGAGTGCCACCATACATGGCCTTTTAACAATAGGTTCTGAAGATCACACTCAGGTCCTCCCTCATGCTTCTAGAGAACAATTTATCAACTGAACCTTTTCCCCAGCCAGGCCTTACTACCTGCTTTTGAAAACATGACTTTAAAATTAGTTCTCGGGGTATTTTATATGTATATGATTATACCCCTCTCCCCCAGATTCATGTCCCTCTCAGTACCCTACCTGACTGCATATCTTTTTAAAAATACCCCACAGAGTTCAATTTGTGCATTTATATCTGCACGGGTTTAGGGTGATCCAATGATTATAGTTGATCAACCTGGGGCCATTCCCTTAAAAACGCTTGCTGTCCCTTCCCCAGGAGCTATTGATGGTCAGTAGCTCCACAACTCCTACGAGCTGCCTCCCTCCACAGGCTGGCACGTTTACTGGCTTGATCTCGGGCAGGCGCCCGAGCTGCTGCGTCTGTGTGTGCAGTCATCTACTCATGTCCTGAAGACACTGTTTAACCCAGGGCTTCTGGGTCTCAAAATCTTTCTGCCTCCTCATCCTTGGTGATGTCTCGGAGTCTTACAGGGAGGGATGTGATGTAGATGTCCCCTTGTGACTGAGCACTTTGTAGACACTTTCTGTGCTTCGACCAGGAGTTAGTTTTCTGTGTTAACTGCTCTTCACCACACAAATGCTTCTCTGAGGAGTGCAAGCAGCACTGATTTCTGTATATAGACATATATAGTAGAGGCTGCATCAACAGCATGTCCTTTGAGAACAATCATAGTTGTAACTTTACCCTAGGGCCTAGGAGCTCCCTGACATGGTTCTTGGTTACATTTAGAGTTCCAGTAGTAACAGTATGGATTTCATCCTTTGTAGTGGGCCTTACATCCAGTCAGAAAGCAGTTGGTTGACCTTATAATTCTCAGGCCATGACTCACCCTTGGAGGGTTCTTGTGAGGCTGGTCATCACTGTAGCGCAGGGTTCACAGTTGATGGCTTTCCTCCCATAGCAACCAGCATGGCATCTTCAGGTAGTGTGAAAGCCCACCCCCAGGGAGGAAGATGCTGCTTGGTCAGGATAGCTGGGGCTCTCCGTGTTCCATTAACAAGGTATATGGTGCCTTCATCAAGTCCTAGTAGGCCACCAGGAGCAATGGGGTGGCTTTCTTAAATTTTTTTATTTATTAAAAAAAAAGAAACAAAAAACATTTAGCCATATACTCCTATAGTGAAGATGTAATGACCTAAGAGGAATTGAATCTCTTTTGAGCAGGAGATTTCTGTGTGTAGAGTTAAAAAGATACTATTTTGAAAAACAGATTTTTAGGAAATTTTAAAGCCAAGTGTGGTCATGCATACTGTATTCCCAGTACTTGGAGGTATAGGCAGGAGAGTCAAAAATCACAAAAATTCCAGAATCTTTATTGAATAGGTGAATTTGGAATTTCACTTTTTATTTAAATAGCCATTGTGGATCTGCTGTGTTAAATTGAGGCCTGTTTACAGTGACTTGGATACCCACCATTGAGTGACTTAAGATTCCTTTGTACAGTTTAAATACAGATCCTTTGAAAACCTTTGAAATTAAACCTATACTATAATCTGGACATTATACACCAGGGTACACGTTGCTTCTAAGAAAGTCCAGTAAGAGCTACTATTAGGCTACAGAATGTTTGGGATGTTATATAAGCATTACAGTGCCAAATAATCCAGTGTTTTCATGCCACTCAAGTTCATTTTTCATTGCTGTATTTAACTCCAAAGCCATTAAAGAAACATCTTGTTGGGTCCATACTGTGGGTGCTGATCTGTAAGTGAGATCAAGTACTACTTCACTTCAGAATCTTTTCTTTCTTCTATATTTAAAAGGGATAGGCAGAAAGTAAACTTCCCTGACCCAGTTTCACTTGTATGCAGCATTTGATTTGATTTTCAAGATGTCATTTTTAAGTTATTTTAACAAACTAAGTTCCAAATATTCTGCGTTTACCTGGTTTGTGTAGTATGTAGTTTCTGGGCAGACCGTGCTAACAGCCACTGCCTTGGTTCCCTTGGATCTGTGAATGAAAGACACACACACACACACACACACACACACACACACACACACACACACACACACACACACACACACACAGTGGCCAGGCACTTTAAGCTTCCTGTAGCTAACATGCCCTTACCTTCATACACAGTACAATACTTCTAAATCTGCCCTCAG
This sequence comes from Rattus norvegicus, assembly GCF_021556685.1. Classification (NCBI taxonomy): domain Eukaryota; kingdom Metazoa; phylum Chordata; class Mammalia; order Rodentia; family Muridae; genus Rattus; species Rattus norvegicus. The sequence goes on along the minus strand of NC_141551.1, from coordinate 4,224,683 downwards.
CTTAGCTGTATTTTTAATCTCTTGCCTGCTTACCAGGCCCAGTCAGGGAAGTGGCCAGTGGCCACTCTACTGGAGATCTCACCTGACTGGTGGGCTTTCTCTCCCTCTAAGCCATGGTGAATATTTTTTCCTCCTCCTGTGTCCCCTAGTCTGCCTGAGGGAACCTGGAAGTCCCACCTTTCTGCATAGCTATTGGCCACTAGCATTTTCATTGATTGATCAAAAGCCAATTAGGGAACAGGACCTTCAGTGTTTACAAGCAGAACAGGACCTTCAGTGTTCACAAGCAGATTCCTGAACCACCCCATACATCTCACTTTTTCTATCCAATTTAAAAAAAGAAAACAACTCTTCTCTCAGACACATAATTGAACAAAACTGTTAACAATCGTGTAAACTACATAGTATGATATACAATTAACATCTAGTTCATCATATTTGTCAGTTAGATAAAATACTCTACCATCATTATTAACTTATAGAGTTATTATCTATCCCTGAATTATGTTTAGATTTTAGCCTGTAACACCACCTGAAAACCATGTCTTCTACTTTATAACCTCTTTCTCAATTCTAAACAACTTGAATTTGATTATGAGACTATAACTAGGTTTTAACTCCGTCAGAAATCCAAGAATGAATTAAATATTGCCTGAGCATATAGAAAGCACAAAACAGCTTCCAAAATGTAAACAATTATAGAGACAGCTGACTACCTGGACAGCCCCTAGTTTCTTAAAATGTTGGAGCATCTGTCTTTAGCCTTCTGGTCCAGAGCCTTCTGGTCCAGAGCCATCTGGTAGACCTTTTGTGAAGCAAGAAATATGAAAGACTAGCTTACCTTGTCTTGGCAGAGTTTAGCAGTCAACTATGCCACCTCTGTCCTTTTTGGACAGTATATTGTCTGGGGGTGATATAAGCAATTTCTTTGTAGTGGCTACTTTGTCACAATAAGCAACTTCTACTGGAGGTAAAGAAATTTTGTTTTTTTTTCCTCCCCCAAATTTTATTATCACCTCACCCTTCACCCCTACCCCAGTTTATATGCCAGGTGTCTTCTTAAGTAACGTTGCTTTTTCCTTTTTATGAATCCCTTTATCCAACTGTTTCAACGTATCTGTTTTCCTGTTGTTGTTTGGTCCTGGATGAAAGGGTCCCCCCAATTCTGCCCTGATGCACATGTCTGAGTTTGCCTCTGAATGTGATTGAGTAACAAACTCTGCAAGGTCTTTCTTTGAGTGTGTCAGTCAGCAACTAGGTCAGTTATGCCTTCTGTCCAGTGCTGGAGCCCGGGGGCAGAAAGGCATTGCGATTATTTTAGACAGGAGTTCTCTTTGTCTTGGTTTGAGCACAGCTCAGGAAGGTGACTATGAGGAAAGAATATCTTTTAGTGGTGCCAGGAGCCATCTCATTCTGAACTTCTAGACATATTTCATTCATGCTGTCAAGAGATAGTGGCTTCTCTATGTCATATGCTGGGACCAATGTTGGTTGATCTCTGTGCTGTTCGATGCTGTGTGTGTGTGTGTGTGTGTGTGTGTGTGTGTGTGTGTGTGTGTGCGTGCGTGTGTGTGTGTGTGTGTGTGTGTGTGTTGTGTCTTCCTTATGCAATTAGAAGACAACTTGAAGTTCAATGTATCTTCCTATCTGAATTTGTGCCTACACATTCTTTTCCCCTGTGGGAGGATGACCTGCATGTTCCCTTAATGAAGACCAAGTATACCCATGACTTAGGTCTCAAGAATATCACTCCAGCAATCTTCTCTGTTCATTCCCACATCATTAATGGCTACAAAACACAGGCTGGGCTTTATCCTTATCTCATTTGTATCTTTCTGTCTGCCTTAGTAATCCTATCTAGCCTAGAATGTAAAGTATAACCTGTGAGATATATCCCTCTTCTTCTGTAAGCACGGGTTTAGTCAGCTTATCTACTTCTGTGCTTGACTGTCTCATAGCACCATGTGTGAGACTGAGCTCTGCCTGGCTTGCCCTCTAGTCTACTCTGTTCCAGGTAATTGCAACTCTTACTTGCTTAGTCCCAGCAATGAAACCATATTTGCTTCTTCCTTACTCTATATCACAGCCTGTCATCTGACTGCTTAGTCCCTCCCTCAGAATCTTTCTAGAGTCTGAGTTTTCCTCAACACTTCCACTGCAAGTACCCAGTCTTTTTCTCCACATTTTACTTGACCTCCCCATAGTTTCCTTTTAAGCAAGAGCATACATTCATTTCACTTGAAAACGTATTGTAAGATAGCAAAGAAAAAAGTACAAGAGTGACATCCTTAGAACTCATTATACAAAGTTGCTTAGCAAGTCCTAAAAGCAGGTAGCTGTGTGCTGGACACCAGCATAAGGATATACCCCACATCTCTTCTTTCATCATGACTCACGTGGGATCCAAGTACAGTATCCCAAGACATGTATTCATGTGAGCATTCCATTCCTTATCTTAATTTGTATTTCGTTGTGTTAACTGTGTGCCTCAACTGGACTTGAGGAAGCCTTATGTATATGATGCTGTCATCTATTGAATGTCTTGTGAGGGCCTTCCTCTGGTTCATGGCATAGTAGTATATCACATGGATCCTTGCCAACTAGTCTCCCTCCTCTTACGTAGTCTGTTCTAGAAAATATTTAGTCTCAATTTGGGGCTTCTATTCCACCTTTGATCATTCAGTTCCCAGAGAAAAGACGTTTAACCTTTACATTTACCATAAGCCTTAATCAGCACTAGAGCTGTGCAGAGATCTACCCTCTGTGCTATCAGAATCTATTTCCCTGTCAATAACCCCGTGTCATAATTTGCCATGATCCATCTGGGCAGCTCTAAACCCCAATTGGCTAACCCTTGTGGCTATGTGTTCACCATTCACTTACCCTGTGGAGGCCTCCTCCTCTTTCCACCTTCTTCACCTCCTTGTGCTCCTCTTCAAACCCCAAGCCTAGGAACCCTAAACCCCACATATGTCTCTTCTGCCCAGCTATTGGCTGTTACTTAAACCAATGGCTTTAAATTAAGAAGCAACGTTCTCTCTTCCCTGGGAGCAACCAGGCTGGGGTGGGAGGTGGAGACTGGGGGGGGGCAGTATTTAGCATTACCATATATGGCAAAAGACCAAACCTGAACAGTAGTCACTAATGCTATGAAGCCCCTCCACCCTGAACAGAACTCATCTCCTTCTAGTCATGTCTCAAAGGTTCCACTTTCATATTCTATTGACATGAGGCTTTGAGGCAGGGGGAGGGAGGCTTTCAGTCCTGCTTCACCCAGACATGTAGGTTGGAGGGAACTCATCGACTGTGGTGAGTGCCTTGCTTCTTAGCGGACACCTCTGTGAAATAGTGGCAGGGAGTAGCCTAAATCTCATATCCTGAAAAGCTTTGAGAGTTGTTGGCCTATAATCACAGCAGTGTGTCAGAACAGCTTCTTCACAGAGTGAACTAGGTGAGATGGAGTGTTTCAGTGTCTGCTACATTATCTGTTAGTCTAGCTGTGTGTGCGGTAACTGAAGAGAGCAGAGTGAGGTCAGGATTCCCCATCGTAGAATCAGGTCATTCATTGTACCTGACGTTCTGGGAATGCTAGTCAGCACTCTCCAGTTTGTAGATGTCTTTGTCAAATGATTTATCCTCTCTGCCCCACTTACCCCCATGGAACACAGGCAAATAGCAGGAAGGACACTTTCTAGAAAAAAAAGGGTAGATAAGATGTATGTAAACTGGCTAGCATGTGCTGTTTTTAAAACTGGATTAAATGTTTACTGACGAGTTCGCCTAGCAGGAAATGGGTAAAGTAGAGTGGTTTGAGGGGATGGACTCTTGAGAAGGTTCAACATTGTGTTACTCTTTAAGGGACTGTAGACATAGTAGTGCACATGTTTTTATGTTAGTAGATAGTAATATTGTCCTGCTTTCTAATAACTTTAATATGTATGTTCACTTGACATATATTGATTTTTATTTATAAATCATAGTCTAAAGTTTCTAATTTAATTATGAACATATGTTGGGGTCCACTAGTTCTCTGAAGAAAAGTCTGGTTCCTCTAATAATAATAGGCTAATCACAATAGCTTGAATGTTTAGAAGGTAGTGCTATATGAAGGAGCTATTTCTGTCACAGCATTGGAGGTTTAGCTAGCAAATAACAATTCAGGAAGATACTTCAGAAGATGACTGCTTTATGAAACCACACTCCACCACCTCCTCATTGGCAGCTTTACACAGACCTTTCAGGGTGAGGCTCCTTTCTAGGTAACTTGGAACTGCTGGGATTGTGGGCACTGGATTCCCTTTGCCCCTCTGAACAGTGGTACTTTGGCCATTTAGCTCACAGGCGCTTCCTTAGGGGAGAAAGCTTCCTGGTGCGGCCCCTGTGCTTGCAGCCCCTGTGCTTGCAGCCCCTGTGCCCTCTGTGCCCCCTGTGCTTGCAGCCCCTGTGCTTGCAGCTCCTGTGCTTGCAGCTCCTGTGCTCACAGCCCCTGTGCCCCCTGTGCTTGCAGCCCCTGTGCTCGCAGCCCCTGTGCCCCCTGTACTTGCAGCTCCTGTGCTCGCAGCCCTGTGCTTGCAGCTCCTGTGCTTGCAGCCCCTGTGCCCCCTGTGCTTGCAGCCCCTGTGCCCCCTGTGCTTGCAGCCCCTGTGCTTGCAGCCCCTGTGCTCACAGCCCCTGTGCCCCCTGTGCCCCCGTGCTTGCAGCCCCTGTGCTCGCAGCCCCTGTGCTCCCTGTGCTCGCAGCCCCTGTGCCCCCTGTGCTTGCAGCCCCTGTACTTGCAGCCCCTGTGCTTGCAGCCCCTGTGCCCCCTGTGCTTGCAGCCCTGTGCCCCCTGTGCTTGCAGCCCCTGTGCTTGCAGTTCCTGTGCTTGCAGGTCCTGTGCTCACAGCCCCTGTGCCCCCTGTACCCCCTGTGCTTGCAGCCCCTGTGCTCGCAGCCCCTGTGCTTGCAGCCCCTGTGCTCGCAGCCCCTGTGCTTGCAGCCCCTGTGCTCGCAGCCCCTGTGCTGGCAGGTCCTGTGCTCACAGCCCCTGTGCCCCCTGTGCTCGCAGCCCCTGTGCTCGCAGCCCCTGTGCTCGCAGCCCCTGTGCTCGCAGCCCCTGTGCTCGCAGCCCCTGTGCTCGCAGCCCCTGTGCTTGCAGCTCCTGTTCTTGCAGCCCCTGTGCCCCCTGTGCTTGCAGCCCCTGTGCTTGCAGCTCCTGTGCCCCCTGTGCTTGCAGGTCCTGTGCTTGCAGCCCCTGTGCTTGCAGCCCCTGTGCTTGCAGCTCCTTATCATACACATGCCTTACTCAAGGGGAGAGCACCTTTCTGCAGTTTTGTGGTGAGGCTTGCTCAGCGAGGGAAACTCCTACCAGCACTCTCAGATCAACTGAGAGTTTAACAAGCTCAGACTCCGGAGGGTAGCACTCTTTCCTCCACAGCTTCCCGCCCCATTCACTCTTTACTAACAGCAAGGTTAGAAGTAGGTGTGGCAGAAAGGGAGTGATGCTGATTTAGGTGAATAAAGGATCATTTGTGGTTTGAACAAGATTTTCTAGAGAGGATTGGGTGTTTGAGGGCATTGACCAATTTTGCCACTTGGCTGACGTCTATGTAAGTCTATATTTAGCATTCAAATGTAAGTATTTGTTAAACAGAAGGAATTAATCTTCTGTTGTCACATTTGAAGGTACACAGCATTTCTTCTCTGGAGACACTATTTCGATTATGAGAATATCGTAATCATAAACATAACAGGTGTCTGAGTTCAGGATGACTTACATATTGCTATTGTATTTCAGTATCACAGATCTAATAATTATCTCATTGCTCTAATGATAAACCTTCAAGTGCCTGAGGACTGGAGCTGTTTCCAGGATGATAAAGATTTGGCCCTGAGTGTCTGTGGAAGTGACCGTGAATTCAGCCAAACTGTATTCGAGTTATTCTTACAGTTCTCAGTAGAGCCTGATGAGCGGCCATCAGACAGGGAAATACCTCCTTCTCCTGGGGTTAGAGAAGAGCACTAGAGAAATGTCAGGAAGCGACAGGGTTAGGATGAAGAGAGGAATGGAAGGAAGCAAGGAGCACTATGCAAGAATCCCCAGTTCACAGATCAGACACCTGAGCTTTGACCTGAGAGAACTTGGAGACCACTGCCTAGTCAGTGCCTTTTAAACTGGTGGTGTAGCCTACCTCTCGGTTTGGCCTCCCTCTGTGGTCAGCTTCAAGGGAGGAGAAAGTGAAAGCAGGCTCTGGTGATATCCAGCTCTAGCAACAGGATTCTGCTCTCTAAAACACCCAAGTTTTATAGTTGTATAGAGTCTAGACTCCCTCCAAATTCTCCATTCTCATGCCCCATCCTCCCCAGTCCTGGGAATACAGGCGTGGACACCACAGCTGTGGGATCACAGCTGTCTTTAAAAGGAGCACTTTATGTTTAGGATTGCATCTGACAAATAGCCTCTGTTGCTAAATTGAAAGCTCACACACACAGTGCACACGCTGCACAGTAGCTAAGGGAGCTACACTTGAAAGGCTGTCGTGCTGAACCCTGCCGAGATTGTAATGGAAACCCGTAAGAGGTGGAAACTACTGAAGGTGTGTCTGAGGACACGTGGCAGCCACTGGAGATAGCCTCTCTGGCTCCCGAGTGAGGAACTGAGCAAGACAGGAAGCCAGCAGTGATTCTGGGGTTCTTGAAGCAGAATTAGATAAAACTTGGGGCCAAACTCAGTGCATCCTGTCTTGTGAGGTTTAGAGGGCCTTAGTGCTGTGCAGGGTCATACACTCTTGGTTTGTATACATAGGACAATGCTATTTCAAAGGCCCAAAGATCTGACCAGGCTCTACCTTTCCCATAACCTTTACATATATATATAATTTCATTATTAGTGTTGAAGGAGAAATATTTTAATGTAATTTCCAAATTGATTAATGCCTTTTTTCTTTTATTAGGATCTTCATAATTTGAGCTGAATTTGTTTGGAAGTTAGCAATCTATTTTCATTAGATAAGCTGTGTGTGAAAAGGTCCTTTGGGACGAACAAAATTAGCTTAGTGACTTTGCTCATTCGTCTGCGTGTGTGTGTAACTTAACTGCTTTCATTTCTGATGTTGCAGTAGAATTAGATCAAAACCAAGTAATTTTCACATCCCAAGAAAGCCTACATTTTCTGCCATTCTGAACTCTTGTGTATCTTTATTCTTCTAGGTAAGGAATTTTAAATTGGAACAGGAGCAAGAAAAAAACAAAATTTTGTCAGAAGCGCTGGAGACTTTAGCCACTGAGCATCATGAACTAGAACGATCCCTGGTTGAAGGATCTCCGCCTGTCAGCATCCTTAGTGAGGACGAGTTCTATGATGCACTGTCAGGTAACTCCAGAACCATTTCCTTTGTGTTGTTAGAAGTGTATAGGCTTTGTAAGAGTGGCTGTGACCTGGAATTTTCCAGAATAAACAGAGGTTTATCAGTACAGCTGCCCTAACTATTGTGCAGCATGTACATCCGTGTGTACATGCACATGTGTGTGTGTGTGTGTGTGTGCATCTGTGTGTATGTGGATGTGCACAGGTGTTCATCTGAGTGTAGGCACATGTGTGCCACAGAACACATGTGTGTGTGTGCACATATGTGTGTGTCTGCCTGTTTTGAAAGCATACAATATGCCAGAATTGGAATACTTTCAAAGCTGTACATTTTTTTTTTGTTTGTTTGTTTGTTTTGCTCCTTTTCTGTGACTGTTTTCTGACCACCCTGTGCTGTCAGCTCTTGACACATGCTCTAAGGAAATGGAAAGAGACAGTGAGTTCTGTCTTGAAAGAGGCCTTTAGAGTTCAGTGTGCTAGAGGCAAATATAGGGGCCAGAGTATAGTTGGAGCAGGAGAAAGGAAGTTCTTAACTTTGCCCCAGAAACTGTGCACAAGGACAGCATAGTGAATCTCCTGTGAGCAGGGACACCAGCGCCTGCAGCCCCGAGAGAGTGGTCCTGAGTGTTAGTAGCCTGGAAATGGAGAGGTGAGGTGGGAAGAGTTGTAGACAGGTGGAGAAGGTGGGACTGCTAAGCAGTTTGGATTTTGTATGTGTGTGGGTATTATTGTCTTACTTTGAGGGCTATGCTATACTCAAGATCCAACTAATCTTCTAGGAGCTGAAATTACAAGCATGCACCACCGTGGTTACTGGGTTTTGATCTAGAAATTAACATTAGAAGTTTTGAGATACATGTGAATGGGGAAAGGTTCCAGAGAACAAGGTAACTGGAGATCAGTGAGGTTGCAACAGTATTTTATAGCAGGAAACGAAAGAGAGGAAGCACAGTGAGAAATGGCAGAAATGAGAACAAGAGGTTAAGCCAAGAAAGCTGATGCAGTGGGTTATCGCACGGGGCAGGAAGAGAATATTGGAAGGATAGAGACCCAGAGGGAATTCAGGCTTGGATCATTGCTAGTAGAAGTAGAATTAATTCAGGGGCGCACATACTGTAATAGCCAGATTTGGAGCTAAAAAGGACTATGATGACGCTGACAGTGTCAGTTAACTGTGGGATGTGTGAAAGAGTGATGCATGCTGGGAAGAGGGAAGATGTAGGACTTGAACACAGGATGAATGACAAGGGTGAAGGAACTTACTGTGGTGGGAGGGAGACAGTGTAAGAACATTTATGATGGCTGGCATGTACTATTCTCAACTCTGTCCTCTGCCCATTGATGTTAACTTATACATTCTGTGCATTGGTTCCTAAAAGAAAATCAGCAGAAGCTTTGTGGCAGAGGAGCAAGCCTTTGGTCCCAGCACTTGGGAGGTAGAGGTAGGTGGATCTACAAAGGAAGTTCTAGGGCAGCTAAAGCTACACAGAGAAACTCAGTCTTGGAAAACCCAAAGCAGAAAGAGAAAAAGAAAAAGGAATCTTTAGCTATCTTGTCTGGTGGTAGGAAGCATGCCAGTGGGGTGGACTTTGAGAACACATAGCCTCCCCTCACTTCTGGTTCACTTTCTCTGCTGTGTGGTTGATGTTGGAGATGTAATGTCTCAGCCTCTGGCTCTGGCTGCCTACCGTCATGCTCTGCACCATTATAAACCCAAATAAAGTCTTTCTTCCTTAAGTTCTATTTGGTCATGGTGTTTTATCATAGCAAGAGAAACACACACACACACACACACACACACACACACACTGAAACTCTCACAGGTTCTTCAGAGGCTAGTTTTTAAAGATTTGTCTGCAGTTTAAATTATATGTAGCACATATGACTGTGTGGGTATGCTCATGTATTTGTACCTGCCCTTGGAGAGCAGAGGTGTTGGAGTCCCTGGACTAGATTGCAGACAGTGGTGAGCTGCCTAACACTGGTGCAGGGAGCTAGCCTGAGTCCTCTGGAAGGTCAGTACATGTGCCCTTGACCACTGAGCTCTCTCGCCAGTCTTTCTTCAAGAGGTTATTAACAGCTTGATAAGCTACTCTTCCGGGCCTTTTTTCAAGCAATTCCAAGTCCATAGACTCATAGATAGCCAATGGATCCCCAAGTGTCTTAGGTTTTTATTGCCGTGAAGAGACATCACAACCACAGTCACTGTTATAAGGGGCAACATTTAATTGGGGCTGGCTTACAGGTCAGAGGTTCAGTCCATTGTCGTCATGGCAGGAAGCATGGCAGCATGCAGTACGCAGCAGAGAGAGATTACCATGCTAAGTATGGCTTAAGCACCTGTGACCTCCAAGCCCACCCCCAGTGAACACTTACTCCAAGGAGGCCACTCTTCCTAATAGTGCTACTCCCTCTGGTCCTGTGAGGGCCATTTTTATTCAAGCTACCATACCAGGTATACATTGGGACTTGAAGAAAAGTCCCCGAAATAGCTAAGTGGTTATTCTGGATGAGCTTTTCAGGACATCTTTAGACTCCATTTTAGGATTGTAGCTCCAGCCCAGTCTTTCTATGTGCATGTAGAACATTCTTTTTAAACCATTCTCTTTTTGAGAGACATTTAGCAGCTTCTCCCAACTCTCTGTTTCCGGGTATGTCACAGCAGTCATCTCTGGGACGAGGAGATAAATACCTGCCACCCCTCTGCCCACACCTGAATGTGCTTGCTGCGGTTGTGGTACCTCTGCTGTGCTGTGGATCGCTGTGCTGAGCAGGCTCCCGAGACCGAATCCTGGACTGACAGCACTTTCTCTGCTGGCTGTAGTCAATGAAGGCAGGGACATGTCAAGCCATGAATAGTTACACAAACTTTGTTACATTTGTTTAAACACAGTAACTCATCTGCCTTTTCTGCTATTTTTTACTACAAACTTAGTGAATCACGGAACAATGGAAAAGACTCATTGAAATGAACAATCTGATAGCCTGATAGCAAGTCCTGACCTGCTGTGACCGGCTGCACAGTTCATGAAGATCATAACAGCTCCTGCTGAGAAATGACTTCATTTGCACACTGTAGTGTCTACTCAGCGGCCTCTCCCCACACTTCCTCCTTCACTTCTGCTATGAGAGAAGAAACCTGACCCTTAAATAAGGCTAGCCCTTGTTGCTACCCTGCGCTTTCCCAGGAGACTTAGTTACTATTATTTCACTCACTTTCCTTTACATGCTGTGTAACTTAAGATTAGACTGAAAGAGTGAAGATTGGTTTTCTCACAGTTCCAGCACTCAAAAGTCCTGAAGTCAAAGAACATCTAGGCTCTAGGATAGAATCTGGTTCCTTGCTCTAATGAACCACCTGCGTTCCATGGCTCCAAGCCTGTCCTCCATCTTCAGAGCCTGAGTAGATCATCTTCGGCCTCTAATTCTGGCCATTCCTCCTTCCTGCTGAAGGAACCCTGTGATTATATTGGGCTCATCCAAAGAATCTAGGACATTCTCCCCATCCCTGGAATTTTAGCTTAAATCTGCAGAATTCTGTTTACTAGGCAAGTAGAATAATTATGGATTTGTTCCTGCTCTCCTCCAAATTTATAGCGTGCCTCTCTGTCTCTGTCTCTGTCTCTCTGTCTTTCTGTCTCTCTGTCTCTCCCTCTCTCTGTCTCTGTCTCTCTCCCTCTCTCTCCCTCTCTCTGTCTCTCTCTCTGTCTCTCTCTCTGTCTCTCTCTCTCTCTCTCTCTCTCTCTCTCTCTCTCTCTCTGTGTCTCTCTCCTTCCTTCCTTCTCTCCCTCCCTCCTCTCTCTAAAAAACCAAACCAAAATCCAGGAGAGGTTTTAAACCAGATGTTGAACTCTCAGCTCCTTCTCCAGCACTGTGTCTGCTTACATGTGGCCGTGTTTTCTGCCATTACAACAAGAACTAAGCCTGTGGAAATGTAAATAGTCCCAATTAAATGTTTTTCTTGGTAAGAGTTGCCATGGTCATGGTGTCAATAGAAACCCAAACTTAGACAGGGTATAATGGCAGAGTTTATAGATTGTTGTTAGGGATTATGGTTTAATAAATTAGTGGCTTTAGATTTTCCTTCAATAACTATGACTTCCTGAGCACGGAGCTGTTAATTAGCTGTTCCAGTACCAGACATGTCTGCCTTTTGTTGAATGGGTCTTATCCAATCAGAGACCTCTTGGTTACTGCCAAGGTATGTGCACACTATGGCAGTCATAGGGTTATTGCCCCGTGCAGGTCAGTGAGGAGTTCTGGGCATCAGAGCTGGTTATGGCTGTTGATTGCCTCCCTCCTTTGGAAGCTTCTATGGTACCTTCTAGTACTCAAAACTCTGTTCAAGACAGTTCCAGTGCATTAGTCTTCGGGCTTTCCTCTGGAAGTGCATGGTGTCTTCAGCAACAGGGACTTTATCTTCCACCTCTAGGAGTTAGCCAGGGCATTAGCAATAGGCTTTATTTTTCCGGAGTCTCGGACAGACCTAGCCAACAATGCAAACAAACACTAAGCATATCTGGTTTTATGCTTTTAGTAGATGATCTTTGGGTCTTATTCAGAGCACTATCAGCCCAGAAGAGGAAGGGCTGATTAAGATTATATATATATTACATATATATGCATATATATTATATATATATAGAGAGATGTTTCTCTTTTTTTAATGTTTTTTTTTTAATTTTTACTCAGTATTTTTTAGTTACATTTCAAATGTTATTCCCTTTTCTGGTTTCCTGTCCATAAGCCCCTATCCCCTCCCCCTCCCCTTTTGTGAAGGTGTTCCCCCTCCCCAACCACCCTCCCTTCCTGTCCTGACATTCCCCTACACTGGGAGTCCAGTCTTGGCAGGACCAAGGGTTTTTCCTCCCATTGGTGTCCAACAAGACCATCCTCTGCTACATATGCAGCTGGAGCCATGGGTCTGTCCATGTGTACTCTTTGGGTAGTGGTTTAGTCCCTGGGAGTTCTGGTTGGTTGGTATTGTTGTTCTTATGGGGTTGCAGACCCCTTCAACTCTATCAATCCTTTCTCTAACTCCTCCAGTGGGGACCCCGTTCTCTGTTCAATGGTTTACTGTGAGCATTCGCCTCTGTATTTGTCATGCTCTGGCTGAGCCTCTTAGGAGACAGCTATATTAGGTTCTTGCCAGCATGCACTTCTTGGCTTCATCAATATTGTCTAGTTTTGGTGACTCTGTGTGTGTGTGTGTGTGTGTGTGTGTGTGTGTGTGTGTATACAGCTTCTGGCTATTGTAAAAAAGGCTGTTATGAACATAGTGGAGCATGTGTCCTTGTTATATGTTGGAGCATCGTTTGGGAATATGCCCAGGGGTGGTATAGCTGGGTCCTCAGATAGTACTATGTCCAATTTTCTGAGGAACCTCCAGACTGATTTCCAGAGTGGTTGTACAAGCTTGCAATCCCAGCAACAATGGAGGAGTGTTCCTCTTTCTCCACATCCTCACCAGCATCCTTACCTGAGTTTTTGATCTTAGTCATTCTGATTGGTGTGAGGTGGAATCTCAGGGTTGTTTTGATTTGCATTTCCCTGATGACTAAGGATGTTGAACATTTCTTTAGGTACTTCTCAGCCAGTTGATAGTCCTCAGCTGTGAATTCTTTATCTCTGTACCCCATTTTTAAAATAGGGTTATTTGACTCTCTGGAGTCTAACTTCTTGTTCTTTGTATATATTAGATATTAGTCCTCTATCAGATGTAGAATTGGTAAAGATCTTTTCCCAATCTGTTGGTTGCTGTTTTGTCCTGATCACAGTGTCTGTTGCCTTACAGAAGTTTTGCAGTTTTATGAGGTCCCACTTGCTGATTCTCGATCTTAGAATATAAGCCATTGGTGTTTTGTTCAGGAAATTTTCCCTAATGCCCATGTGTTTGAGGCTCTTCCCCACTTTTTCTTCTCTTAGTTTGAGTGTATCTGGTGTGAGGTGGAGGTCCTTGATCCACTTGGACTTAAGCTTTGTACAGGATGATAAGAATGGGTCAATGTGCATTCTTCTACATGCTGATCTCTAGTTGAACCAGCACCATTTGTTGAAAATGCTATCTTTTTTCTAGTGGATGGTTTTAGCTCCTTTGTCAAAGATCAAGAGACCATACCATAGGTGTGTGGGTTCATTTCTGGGTCTTCAATTCTATTCCATTGATCTACCTGCCTGTCTCTGTACCAAAACCATATTGTTTTTATCACTATTGCTCTACAATATAGCTTGAAGTCAGGGACGGTTATTCCCCCAGAAGTTCTTTTATTGTCAAGGATAGTTTTCACTATTCTTTTGTTGTTGTTGTTGTTGTTGTTGTTGTTGTTGTTATGGATTTGCAAATTGCTTGTTCTAACCCTATGAAGAATTGTGTTGGAATTTTGATAGGGATTGCATTAAATCTGTAGGTTGCTTTTCGCAAAATGGCCATTTTTACTATATTAATCCTGACAGTACATGAGTATGGGAGATTTTCCATCTTCTGAGATCTTCAATTTCTTTCTTCAGAGACTTGAAGTTCTCATCATACAGATATTTCACTTGCTTGGTTAAAGTCATACTCAGGTATTTTATGTTATTTGTGACTATTGTGAAGGGTGTCATTTCCCTAATTTCTTTCTCAGCCTGTTTATCCTTTGAATAGAGGAAGGCTACTGATTGGTTAGAGTTAATTTTATACCCAGTCACTTTGCTGAAGTTGTTTATCTGACTTAGTAGTTCTCTGTTGGAACTTTTGGGGTCACTTAAGTGTACTATCATATCATCTGCAAATAGTGATATTTTGACTTCTTACTTCCCAATTTATATCCCTTTGATCTCCTTTTGTTGTCTGATTGCTCTGGCTAGGACTTCAAGTACTATATTGAATAAGTAGGGAGGGAGAGGACAGCCTTATCTAGTTCCTGATTTTAGTGGGATTGCTTCAAGTTTCTTTCCATTTAGTTTGATGTTGCCGACTGATTTGCTGTATATCGCTTTTACTATGTTTAGGTATGGGCCTCAAATTCCCAATCTTTCCAAGACTTTGAACATGAATGGGTGTTGAATTTTGTCAAATGCTTTCTCAGCATCTAATGAAATGATCATGTGTTTTTTTTTCCTTTGAGTTTGTTACATAGTGTATTATGTTGATGGATTTCCATACATTGAACCATCCTTGCATCCCTGGGATGAAGCCTACTTGATCATAGTGAATGATAATTTTTATGTGTTCTTGGATTTGGTTTGTGAGAATTTTATTGAGTATTTTTGTGTTGATATTCATAAGGGAAATTGCAATGTCTGAAGTTCTCTTTCTTTGTTGGGTCTTTGTGTGGTTTTATCTGATTATGATTTAACTTTGGTACCTGGTGTCTGTCTAGAAAATTGTCCATTTCCTCCAGATTTCCCAGTTTTGTTGAATATAGGCTTTTGTAGTAGGATCTGATGATTTTTTGAATTTCCTCAGATTCTGTTATGTCTCCCATTTCATTTCTGATTTTGTTAATTTGGATAAACTCTCTGTGCCCGTGGTTAGTCTGGCTAAGGCTTTATCTATATTTTTTATTTTTCTCAAAGAACTGGCTCCTGGTTTTGTTGATTCTTTGTATAGTTATTTTTGTTTCTACTTTGCTGATTTCAGCCCTGAGTTTGATTATTTGCTGCTTTCTACCCCTCTTAGTTGTATTTGCTTCCTTTTTTGTTCTAGAGCTTTCAGGTGAGCTGTCAAACTGCTCAGGTATGCTCTCTCCAATTTCTTTTTGGAGGCACTCAGAGCTATGAATTTTCCTCTCAGCACAGCTTTCATTGTGTTCCATAAGTTTGGGTATGTTGTGCCTTCATTTTCATTAAATTCTAAAAAGTATTTAATTTCATTCTTTATTTCTTCCCTGACCAAGTTGTCATTGACTAGAGTGTTGTTCAACTTCCTTGTGTATGTGGGCTTTCAGTCGTTATTGTTGTTATTGAAGACCAGCCTTAGTGCATGGTGGTCTGATGGGATGTGTGGGATTATTTCAATCTTCTTGTATCTGTTGAGGCCTGTTTTGTGACTGTGGTCAATTTTGGAGAAGGTACCATGGGGTGCTGAGGAGAAGGTATATTCTTTTTGTTTTAGGATGAAATGTTCTAAAAATATATGTTAAATCCATTTGGTTCATAAATTCTGTTAGTTTCTCTGTGTCTCTAGTTTCTGTTTTCATGGTCTGTCCATTGATTAGAGTCGGGTGTTCAAATCTTCCACTATTGGGTGAGGTACACTAGGCGGGTTCTTCTTGGGCCAGGAATGTGAGCAGAAGTAGAGGTCTCCCCTGAGCTCTCAGGAATGTCCTTATTTCTGAGAGTCCAGCTCTCTGCCCCACAGGATTTGGGTACAGAGAGCTGTGGGACTGGTTTGGCTCTAAGCGCAGGCAGAAACCTAAAGGGTCTTGTCTGAGACTGCTCCTTGGCTTGTGTGTCCAGAGGTCTGCAGGAGGAGCAGAAGAGTTGGTCTTTCCTCTGCTCTCAGGTGTGTCAGCCCTCCTGGTGACTGGCTCACAGCTCTTGGCACACAGAAACCGGGAGGGTCCGGCCCGTAACTGCTCCTAGCTTCCTATGCCCACAGGGTACACAAGGTACTATGCAGGTTCCTTTTGGGCCAGGAATTGAGCAGAAGTGGAGGTTTCCCCTGAGCTCTCAGGAATGTCCACACTAATGAGAGTCCAGCTTTCTGTCCCATGGGTTTTGGGTGCAGAGAACTGTGGGACTGGTTCAGCTCCAGGCACAGGCAGAAACCCAAAGGGTTTAATAAACAGTTAATAGCATGATCCCTTGTGTCTTTTCCAGGTTCCTTTTTATTTTAACCACCCACCTCCTTTCTCTATATTTACTTCCCTCCTCCTTCCCTAAAGATCCCTTTTCCCCATTTCCCCAGCAGATCATGTGATTCCTGATATCCCCCTTATTCTTCTACCTTTTCTCAGTTTGCCTCCCTCCCCCTCTCTACAGTCTCACCTCCCTATTTCCCTGATCAGAGTGTTTCTGCCTCCCTATTGATACCAACACCCCAGCCTGACAGTGGTCCTGTTTTAATTTCCCAGTTTCTGTAGTTACTACAGGTTGTAGTAACTTTGGAACTAGGAACCTCCAATAAAAGAGAACACAGAGCATTTGTCTTTTGGGGTCTGGGCTCCCTCACTCATGACCTCTCCTAGTTCTATCCAGTTACCTTAAGAGGTCATAATCTTATTTTCTCTGAATCTGAGTAGGGTTCCACAGTGGAGATGTACCACATTTTCATTATCCATTTGTTGGCTGTAGGACATGTAGGGTATTTCTGTTTCCTGCTACTGTGAATAGAGAAGCAATCAGCTTGGCTGAGCAGAGACCTACAGTCCTTTGGGCACATGCCAGGGAGTGAATGGATGGGTAATATTGTAGATTTACTTTTAGTTTCTTGGAGAATTTTCCACGGTGATTTTCACTATGGCTACATTAGTCTGTAATCCGACAGCAAGCAAGCGGAAGTTCCCTTTTCCCCACAGTCCCTCCTTCAGTGCTATGCCTTGTCCTCTGTACCTTTGCCATTCTGAGTGGAACATTGTAACGCTTCAGTGTTATTTTCATTCGAATTTTCCTATTTGCTGAGGTAGGTAACAAAAACTTTTTTGAGATATTTCTTAGCCATTATTTTCCTTTTGTTGAGAGCTTTCTATTAGGTCCCAAGCCCATCTCATGAGTGAGTAGGTCATTTGCTTCACCTTGCTTTTTCACTTGCTTTTTGAGGCGGAGTCTTTCACTGAACTTGGAGCCGCACATTTCACCCAGGTTGCCTGGCCCTCAGGTCCTTCCTTCTTAGCCCTGGGGTCATACATGGACGCTGCACGCCTGGCATCTATGTGGTTGCCTAGTTCCCATTTTTGGGTGGCAAGCACTTGGCCTCACTGAGCAGCATTACTAGCTTGTTGAAAGTTAGTTCTTAAAAGTTTTTAATAATTTGAAAACTTTTATTTTAGTAGCCAAAATTAGAAAATAAACACTTTAAAGTCTGGGAAGTGGCTAACTTGTATCATCTTTTTAAAAGAAAAGGATTCTTTGATTTGCCTGGATTTCACATGATTTCCTGTTTCCCTTTATTGTGTCCCCTTGAGCATTTCCAGATACACAGGATCACTGGAAATCTACTAACTGGTGGGTAACACCCACTGTGGCACAGAGCCCATGGCAGCATGTAATATTTCTTTTCCAGCCAGTGGGATGTCTTGAGAAAATTATTTTTCCAGTATGCTTAGTGACTATTTTACAAAATTCCACAAAGAGATCAAATTCCTTTCTTACAATTTGATTAAATACTCCTGAGTTAAATTATTTAAAAGGAGAAAAATTAATGAGGCATCACTTTCCAGGTTCACTGTGGTGTGTGTGTGTGTGTGTGTGTGTGTGTGTGTGTGTGTGTGTAAGGAGTGGCTACATCCAATAAAATCCCAACTATAGTTCAGTGGACATCTTGTGGGGGAAAGGTTAAACATTCAGTGTATATTAAAGCAAAAAGATTCAACCAGAAGCAAAATTATAGTTTGTTCTGTAGGAAAGCTTTATTCTGGCAGCAAATACACTTTTAGAATCAGTGGTTCTTCCTACACCTTTCACCTACCTCAGGCTGTCTCTTCTCTAAGGTGCTTTTGTCTCTCCAGAGCTCACAGAGACCCTCCGGCATTCCTCTTCTACAGTCGTGGCACTTCCTTTTGGAGCAGTGTATTGCCTGGTACCTGACACTTTGGGGACATCTCTGTTTCTAACTCTGAGGTGCTGAGCACAGCAACAGCACTTTCCAAAAGCTTGTTAAATAAATGCTGACAATATTTCTGTCTTTCTTACAAACATATTGAACATCAACAGTGAGCCCAAGCTTGTCAGCTCTTGCTGGTTTCATGTATCTGTGGTCACTGGTTTGGATTCTGTGGTAGTGAAGGATGGGGGTGACAGATGAGAGGAGAATGAGATGGCCCAGAAATGAACCTTCTGGTTAAGTAGTTGTCAGGTGGCACCGTGAGACCTCAGGGTACAGGGAGGCAGCAGCATCTTGGGGGAGAAACCAAATTGTAGACTTTATGAGCTTATAGTCATCTTGCAAGGGATCGTCTTCAAGCACACAATGCTGTGTTTACTGTATCGATGGAGGGATGCCTCTCCATGACCATTATAACTCAGGATTTGCTCACCCTCCTTTTAGAAGCATGCCGAGATCAGTCACTCAAAGAGGCTTTCTTGCATGCTTTCCTCTTACTACTGTCTGTGTGGAAATGTCCATGAGCCGTACATAAGATCCAGTCATGTGGATTATGTCACATAACAGGAGCTGTTTAAGTGCAAGGCATTGATACATCACACATTTCTTTTTCAATCAATTAAAACTAAAACCAAAGCAGAGGATAATGACTTCCTTTGTCATTTCACAGTAGCCTGGGCCACCTAGTTGCATTTGTTGGGGTCTACTATTTGGCATGTTGATAAGGCCAATGGTGTTTACACAGAGCAGGCACAGGATTGGTCCACATTGTTAATGCCTTTAGTAAAGGCTGGAAGTGCACAGTGAGCGTTTAAGACACATGTGGTGCTTTGAATATGAAATGTTGTCCTGTATAAGAGTTGCCTTGGTCATGGTGTCTCTTCACAGCAGTAAAACCCCAAGATGACACTGTTCACTGTTCTTCAGGTTCCATTCCCACATTTCACAACTCTTCTGCAGCTTAACTTTTTAAAATTTATCTAATGTATATGAGTACACTGCCATTGTCTTCAGAAGAGGGCATCAGATCCCATTACAGATGGTTGTAAGCCACCATGTGGTTGCTGGGAATTGAACTCAGGACCTCTGGAAAAGCAGCACTGTGCTGCTAACCACTGAGCCATCTCTCCAGCCCTGCAGCTTAACTTTTAACAATAGCTGTATCTTTTTATATGTCCCTCTTTGATATTGTTTCCATGTTCTCTAGGCCTGCTGCTATTGGGTGATCTCAGTTACCTCTTTATACTTTGTGTCTGCCACCTCGTGTACTTGATAAAGAACAAAATGCTGCCTTGTTCTTGCTGTTTATTTTTCATAGCACTTGTTTCTTTAATCCCAAACACTGTGAGTTCCTTAAGGGTGGTTTCTCTGTGATGAATTGGTTGCTGCACAGCACAATAGACTTCAGACCATAGGATGTGACTGTTACTAAGTCTTCTCTATGGTGCATATTGTACAGCATTCTAGAGAGGATGCGACAGTAACCACATCCCTTCTGTAGTGTAAATGTAGAGTGAGAGTAGTGGGGTGTTCTCATTGTCCATTTGTGGTGTGTATTTAGTGTAGGTATATACTAGTGAATGCAGTTTGTCCTTTAAGCTTTAGATTGACTTTGGGGTTTTTTCGTTTGTTTGTTTGTTAAACTTTAATGTTAACTATACAGTCCAGGTTCATCTTAAATTCATTATGTAGCTGAGAGTAGACTCAAACTCCTCCTTCTTTCCAAGTTTCCCAAGAGCTGGATTTAAAGGCAAACATCATTGGACCTAGATCTCGTGTGTGTGTGTGTGTGTGTGTGTGTGTGTGTGTGTCTGTCTGTCTGTCTGTCTGTCTGTCTGTCTATCTGTCTTTTCTCTCTCATTTTCAATTAATTAAATAAATGTCTACATTAGGATTCATTATGCATTTTGTGCTTCCTAAGTTTGTGAGGATTTTGTTAGAAATATATTTTAAGCGCGTGGCACCTCAGTTTCTTGGTTAGGTATAAATGTACCCAGATAAGAAAGATTCAGTCTTTGGGATTGGTAGGCTTGTTGGCAGGCTAGGAGGAGAGACTGTAGCATAGACGGTGATGTGTGTGATAAGGTATCTGGTCGTCCAGTCCTCAGCAGCCTCACTCCCAAGTTCAGACCCACGTTTGTCTTCTTTGTAATATTCTCCTCTGAAATCTTGGGTCTATGAGAAGAGCTCTGTCTCCTTTTCTTTGCTCCATGTGTAAAGCTCTGCCCTGACACTTCTTTGACTGCACCAAGTCACTTGCTATCTGATCCTGTGTCCTCTCTCCCTGCTTAGACTGTGTGGGCTATCACATAGCCTCCTGCTGCAGTCTCTCCCCAGATGGGCCCAGCCTGTTCAGCTCCAGGCCGTCCTTCCTCTTCTGCATCAGTTTCCAGCAACATCTTGCTAGTCCCTGCCAGCAGTTCTTAATTTTAAGTCCTTGGCTGTTCCTTCCATCCATTTTTGCTGCCCACCAAATCTTTCATCCAGTGGAGACATTACCTGTATCACTGGCAAGCTGCTTATTTCTACTAACAAAGCCAGCATCTTATAAGCACATGCGCCCCTGTGCCCTTTTGTATGCTTTTGTATTCTATAGGCATAGATAAACAGGGTCTGTGTGGTAGTTTGAATCATAAATGTTCCCCTAGGCTCATCTATTTGAACATTTGGTTCCTGGTTGGTGCTACCTGGGAAGGTGGAAGAACCTTTAGCAGGTGGAGCCCTGCTAGAGGAAGCACATCTCTGGGGACCAGCTTTAAGAGTTCATAGCCTTGCTGCATTTCTGTTCAATCTGCTTCCTGCCTGTGGTCGAAGATGAGCTCCATTAGCTTCTTACCCTGCACTGCTGTTGTTTTTCCCCTCTGCCAGGGACTCTCCCTCTGGAACTATAAGCCAAAATAAACTCTTCCTGAAGTTGCTTTCATTGTGGTGTTTATCCCTACAGTTAAAAAAAAAAAAAAAGTAACTAATGCTGAAGTGTTGCTGTAACAGGCCTGACCATGCTGTTTCTTTGAAAGAATGTGGAAGACATTGGAACTTTGGACTAGCAAACTAAGCCAGTTAGCAGTGTTCCTCTACGGTATCTGATTTATGCCACTGGGTTTTTCTCTTGGCTTCCCTCAATGGTAGACCGTGATCAGAATGTATCCCTTTCCTCCTGTTCTTGGTTTGAAATGAGAATGGACTCCATGAGCTCATGTGTTTCAGTGTGGTCCCTAGGTGTGGAGCCATTTGGGAAAGATTAGGAAGCATGGTTTTGTTGGAGGTGTGTCACGAGTGACAAGCTGTGAGGTTTCAAAGACTAGTGCCATTCCCACTGTGCCCTCTGCTTCCTTGTGATGGAAGGACAGCTCTCAGCTGTCCCTGTTACCATGCCTTTGTCTTGCCATCGTGGACTATAAACTAAATTAAATGCTTTCTTTTATGAATAAGCTTGGGCATGACATTTGTCACAATAGAAAGGTAACTGAGAGACCTCCCTTATTTTTGGTCATGGTGATTATCACAGCCACAGTTCTTTACTGAAGCCAGCCGCTCCGTGCCTGGTGTTCTAACCTCTGTCATCCACATAAAGGCATCGTTCTTTACCCAGTCACGTGTCTCCTTGTCCTCACATCTGTCCTGGGCCATCAACTTGCCTCTACTGCTCTTCTTTGTTCATGCTTACGACATACATTCTTTTTTTTAATTGAACATTTTATTTATTTACACTTTTATGTTATCCCCTTTCCCAGTTTCCCCTCCCCAATCCCCTACCCCATTCCCCCTCCTTCTGCTTCTATGAGGGTGCTCCCCCACCCTCCCACCCACTCCCCCTCACTTCCCTGGCATTCCCCTACACTGGAGCATTGAATCATCACAGGACCCAGGGCCTCTCTTCCAATTGATTCCAGATAAGGCCATCCTCTGCTACACATGCAGCTGGAGCCATGGGGTCCCTCCATGTGTAGTCTTTGGTTGGTGGTTTAGTCTCTGGGAGCTCTCAGGGGAGCACTACCTAATTTGTTCTCTGAAGCCACAATTACCTTTATACCTAAACAACAGAAAGACCCAACACAGAGAACTTCAGACCATTTTTTATGAATATTGATGCAAAAATACTCAATAAAATTCTTATAAACCAAATCCAAAAACACATCAAAATGATCATTTACTATAATCAAGTAGGCTTCATTCCAGGGATGTAGGGATGGTTCAATATACAAAAATCCATCAACATAATCCATTATATAAACAAACTCAAAGAAAAAACCCAAATGATCATTTCATTAGATGCTGAGAAAGCATTTGAAAAAATTCAACACCCATTTGTGTTAAAAGTCTTGGAAAGATCAGGAATTCAAGGCCCATACCTAAACATGGTAAAGCCATATACAGCAAACCGGTAGCCAACATCAAACAAAACAGAGAGAAACTTGAAGCAATCCCACTAAAATCAGGGACTAGACAAGGCTGCCCATTCTCTCCCTACCTATTCTATACGGTACTCAAAGTTCTAGCCAGAGCAATTAGACAACAAAAGGAGGTCAAAGGGATACAGATTGGAAAGGAAGAAGTCAAAATATCACTATTTGCAGATGATATGATGTATACATAAGTGACTTCAAAAGTTCCACCAGAGAACTACTAAACCTGATAAACAATTTCAGCAAAGTGGCTGGGTATAAAATTAACTCAGACAAATCAGTAGCCTTCCTCTACTCAAAGGATAAAGAGGCTGAGAAAGAAATTAGGGAACCAACACCCTTCACAATAGTCTTAATAATATAAAATACCCCAGTGTGACTGTAACCAAGTGAAAGATCTGTATGACAAGAACTTCAAGTCTCTGAAGAAATTAAAGAAGACTTCAGAAGATGGAAAGACCACCTGTGCTCATGGATTGACAACAGACATTCTTAATGCTCTTTTCCCTCATCACTAGACGCCTTCTCCACACTTGTCCCACAGCATTGAACCTGTTCTTTTTCCTTCTTCATGCTCTAGACTTGTGCTTGTTCTGCCATGGGTCAGTGGAACCACAGATGCCCAAGCAAAGCTATAAGTATGGCCCACAGAAAAACTCACTTGAAACATGGAGCTTTCTAGAGTGTGAACTTTGTGACAACATGGTGTTGCTCTGTCAAGACTTAATAAGCCATTACTGCTCTCCATGTAGTCCCCAGACCAGTAACTTGGAGATCTCCTGAGAGTTTAGTAATTACATAAAACCTGGGGCCCAGTTCAGAGGCAGAAGAAAGAATTCACACTTTTACAATTCCTTGGGGACTCAGGTGTACATCACAGCCCATGTGGCCTTGCTTCCATGCCTTTAGACTTTGCCCCCATTTTGATAACTACCAGGTCTGTGTCTCCAGCCTCAGTCTTCATCGGGATCCCCAACTCATCCTAACACTTACCTTGCTGTAGTATTTAACTGTCTACTGGGGATGCCTACATACCATTAGGTGGCTATGAGAGAGATCCTGAGTTCCTGCACACTGTCCCTCCCACAAGTTTGACTTCTACACCTCGGTAAATGGAGGGTCTGCATTACCATTCACAGAGGCCAGTGTTGGACCCTTGCATGATCCACAAGAGACTTTTATTTTCCACATCCCACCCATCATTAAATCCTGTCAGATTGACCTTTAAAGAACAGCAGAATCTGGACATGTGTGCTTCATCTACCTGCTCCCATCCTCCTTTCGTGTGTCAGCTGCCTTGTCTCAGTAGCTCTCCAACTGGTCTCCCTGCTGGTACCTTTGTCATCACAGTGTTTTAGTACTGGATGCCGAGGGATCCTTTGTAGGCATGGATCTGCATTGCCTTTGCATAGAGCCCTCCAGTAAGCACCAGCATCTTTAGGACCTGGTTCTTTTCCCCTTTCTCACACCTGCCTTGTCACCTCCCTCATTCCAGTCATACTGAGCCAATGCTAGGTCTTGGATTTGCCATGTGTGCCCTCAGGCCTCTGTTTTTGTTCTTTCTTCTTGGAAGTCTCTTAACCAAGGCATCTATAGTCTGTTGTGCTTAATATCTCACTTCCTGGCTTTTCTGTTTAATGGAAATAATTACAGTTGTTTTCTATTCTGGTAATGTCTTTCACATAATAAGCATCTGTTTGTTGATTGCACATAACTAGACAATAAGCTACTTAATCGGGGAAGGTACTTTTGTTCGGTTCAAAGATGTTAGTTAAAGAAGTACTCAGCAAATATGAATTGAGCAAGTGAGTAAGAGCTATCCTTGTCTAATTTTCACTCACCTCTGGTACCTTAGCCACTCTCTCCTTTTGGATCCCACAGATATGACACTGCTCTCCTGATAGGACTCCTATTCACATTCTTTATCTGTTTTTCACACATTATGTCCCTAGGTGTACTGAGAAGCAGACCTCTAGACATATGCCCACATAATTGCTAGAACTTGTAAACAGTACCTCATTTGCACAATATGATCTTTGCAGATATGATTGATTAGGGTCTTTGTAGTATAGAGGCTGTCAGAATTCTGGGTTCTGTCAAAGTCTTTTCACAAATGCTCTCATAAGAGGCAAGAAGGCAGATTACATAGCTACATGAGGAGAGGTGACATGGAGGTAGCTAGAAATTGGATTAGGAACTTGCAACACCTGCACCCGTCTGGATGGGAAGAATAACTCAAGGGTCCTCTCTAGAGGCCCCAGGTACAGTACTGTCCTACCAGTCTGATTTTGACTCGGAGAAACTGATGTTGGACATTGGGACTCCCAAATTCTTAAATCCTTTCTGTGATTTTAATCCAAGCCTGTAGTTAGAGTACCATAGGAAATGATGTATCAGGGCCATATGCAAAGTCTAAATCAAATGTTAGTCATCATCCTGTAAGATAATTGTTGGCTCCTGTCACCCATGGGTTCAAGTCTGACCTTGTGTAACACTAGTCTCTGAGGACTCTGTCTTTCTCTGTGACTACCCTCTTCTCTGGCTGTGCCATGCCATCTTGGCCACATACCTTCACCATCCAGTTCTCACCGACACCAGTGTTCTGCCTTGCCTTGAAGTCATTGGCTTTATCCTTCCTACTGAAGTCTGTCTGTCAGGTTTTTTCAGAACTGGCCCTACCTTTCCTAAGAGCAGCTCCCCCCACATTCTCAAAAGTCTCAAACGTGTGCTTGCAGATGTGCTTATGTCTGTCTTCTGTTGTTATGAATGTTGAGTTCTTGGAGGGCACCAGCAATATCTCATTAAGCTCTCCAAACTGTCTCTGAAGCTAGTTTTTAGCTGCTGTGTTTGTTGGTCATGTGAAACTCCCTTCCAAAGTATAGTTTCTCTGTAACTGGGCTTCAGCTGCAGAATTCTTAGACACATCTGTGACCTTCATGTAGAAGAGTCTGTCAACTAAGACTAGTTGGGAACGTGAGATTTTGTACTCAGGTACATTAAGGTTTTCCAAAGCATGTTGTTGTGGTTCATGTAATTCTTCAACTACATGCAAAGAATTTGAAAGAAAACAGAATAGACTTATTCCTTTGGGACCAGCAGGTACTTTTAAGAAGCTTTTGACCTCAGACTTCCTATGAGGAGGGTGTCTAGAATGTCTGTGACCCACATACATGGCCAAGATGCTGCCTCATGCTTTCCCTCAGTCCCTTATAAATTACTACAGCAGTCTCTTGGCAACCACCGGAATCATCTTATTTTCAGTTCATAATTTAAGTTAGGATTGTGGTGAGTTTTATTTCTTTGTTCTGCTCACTTATTTATTACTATTATTTTTTAATACCTACAGTTATACTACAGCCAAATGCAGTTATACCTATGGCCAAATAAAATTGTGGTACTGACATTTAAAGCTATTCCTTGGGTTGTTTCAGGCATTTTAAGAACAGCTCTAGTTCATGGATAAACATTAACAATGAAAACTTTAAATTGAGCCTGCGTTTCTTCCCCTTCCTGTAACCTTAAGAGGAGGAAGCATGATTCTCATGCTGCCCACAGTTCTTCCAAGTCTTCTGCTTTGGTCTTGCTTGTTCTTGGGCTAGTTTTCAAAGATCATGTCCAACTGCTTATCAGGACAGCCCAGGAGAATGATTGGCAAGTTTATAGTGTAAACTTTCTGACCTCCTCTTCTAGCCTTTTAATGGGAGGAAGGACTAATAAGTCAGCATCTGGAACTCTCTTGTACTCTGAAAAGGCAAAGGTAGGGATTATCTTAGTTCTAGAGTGATGTTGGAGCCACCATAACCCAGTCACAGTCCTTGGCCCATGCAATTTTGGTTAGAAAAGGGACTGTGTTAATGACATTTTGTCACTGTGACAAAATGCCTGAGCAAGTCAATTAAGAGAAGGAAAAAGGTTATTTGTTTTAAACCAGAGTTGACTGGCTCAATGTCATTTGGCCTATAGTGACACAGAACATCATAATGTCTTTAATAGAATGGAATCTATGACTGAGGACATTGCTCACTGCATAATGGCTGGGAAGAGGGCAAGGGGCAATGTGTGGGTACCAGGAACAGGATACATTCTTCAAAGGCAAGTCCCTAATAGTCTGCTATCTTCTTCAGGCCCCGCCTTCCACCCTACCCTCAGTGGATAGCAGGGGGATGGACGAAGCTTAGACAGAGCCCATCTGTGTAATCACTTCTCTGAAGGTAGCCTTTGACCCACAAGAGCAGTGGATACTTCATAGCCTAACCACAGTGCCACGTTCAATCTGATCTGTGTTGAGACTGGTTCTGAATTCTAATATGATTAGAGCTTTAAACATTTGAATCATTACATTAAAAACGTTAGAGGGCTTCATCTTGTCTCCACCCTTCCATTAATATTACTACTGTTTACTTTAACCGGAGATGTTGTGACCCTCCGCTTCTCCGTTGTGTTTTGTTGCAGCCCTTTTTTTTGTAAATGATAACTTCCATGGCACCTCACTGACTTCTTTAGAAACTACACCACATTTCCCAGTCACTGTCTTTACACCCGATGGATATTCCCAGTTGTCCTGAAGGAGATCTAGGAGTGATGCCAGAAATATTAGAGCCCCCTTGCTCTATTTTTCAGGGACCAGTGAGGCATCAGTGGGTTCATTTGCATATTATAGGATCATAATTGCAGGGGAAATTTCAGAAAAAAGGTAAATGGCTAAATGGTATGAATCTAACTATATATTGTTAAAATCAACTTTTTGTGATTACATTTAAAAATATTAAAAAAATCAATGGGATTAGTAAAGTCAGTGGGAGCAGTTAGGATCGCATATGATCTTCTGAGAGTGATACCGAGTCAGAGCTGAACGGACCAGAATGCAGTTCATGTAGTAAGTGTGTAAGACCTTTGGCCTCTCAGGTTTCTGTTTGGAGCTACCTTTTTGTCTTTGTGTTTTTGTTATTACTTTTTTATTGTAAAATTTATAAATATAAATTGATCATCCTCTCTAAGCAGTGAGCATGCCGTGTGGTAGGATTAGGTCTATTCACACTGCTGTCACCATTCCCATCTGAGTGTGTCTGCTTTGGTCACTGTAACAAGCACCTGAGATGATTCACCTAACAAGGCAAGGCTTCATGGACTCCCTATCAGTTGGCCATCTCACTTTTGGGCCCACAGTACAGAACATATCATGATGCAAGCACCCGCTGAAGCAGAACTGCTCACTCGGTGCGAAGCATGAGAAGCATCTCCTTTAATGGTCATGCCTGTCACATCCCAGTTATATTCTATCACTGTGGAGACACCACCATCAGGGCAAGTCTTACAAAAGGAAGCGTGTAATTGAGAGATCGAACAGTTTGGAACTGCGTCTCCTTTTGAAACAGTGTGGCTCTGGAAATGGGTGGTATGTTTGTGTTTAGGGTGTGTCCATGAAGGTTAGGCCCGGGTCCTAGGGAGAGCGGTCTTTGCTATGCTGAAGGACTAGGGCCAGCTAGTTCTGCACTGCTTGCATGAGGTTCTGCACTTGCCAAGGATGCTGCAATGTCTGCCTTCATACATGATCAACTTCATGGCTCAGCATACCCATGAGGTAAAAAGCAGTTGCTAGAAAGGGAAGCTCAGTTACCTCCAATATAACACAGAAGGATGCCACCCCCATCTGTTTTTTATCCTCTCTGTCCTCTGCCTGCTTTCGCTGCCTTTTTTAAATCCTATGTCGTATGCATATGAGGCACGCTCCTTCCTGTATCCTCCTCTGCTGTTTGATAAGCATCTTGTTGCTGCAGTACTGGCTCATACTTCTTACCTGGGACGGTCACTGTGATGTGACGCTGCCATTCTCCTCCCCGTCTGTCTTCTAGCCAGCTTACTCAGCACTTCACTGACACTGTCTCTGAGAGTGGACTGGCGTCTGATGGCCGCTGTCCTCATTCTGACTTGCGTTACTGCACCTGCAATGATTTACTGAGCAGATTCGTTTCTCACACAGTGCACGTCTGCCAGACTGTGGGCAGCGGCCAGGGACCCCTGTTTGGGAAGCTCCTGTGCCAGCTTTGCACATGGCTCCTAGGAAGGGAGGGGTGAATTGAGCAGAGTCAGAGATGGTAGGTGATTCACAATTAGGATTGAAAAATGGCTACTGGACTCCCTAGCAACCTTTGTCAGAGCTTTTTAACTGATAGTCCAACAGAGGAGGAGGTAAGGAAGTAGAGAGTAGGGGAGGAAGTAAGGAAGTAGAGAGTTGGAGGAGGTAAGGAAGTAGAGAGTTGGGGAGGAGGTAAGGAAGTAGAGAGTTGGGGAGGAGGTAAGGAAGTAGGGAGTTGGGGAGGAGGTAAGGAAGTAGAGAGTTGGGGAGGAGGTAAGGAAGTAGAGAGTTCGGGAGGAGGTAAGGAAGTAGAGAGTTCGGGAGGAGGTAAGGAAGTAGGGAGTTCGGGAGGAGGTAAGGAAGTAGAGAGTTGGGGAGGAGGTAAGGAAGTAGGGAGTTGGAGGAGGTAAGGAAGTAGAGAGTTGGGGAGGAGGTAAGGAAGTAGAGAGTTGGGGAGGAGGTAAGGAAGTAGGGAGTTGGGGAGGAGGTAAGGAAGTAGAGAGTTGGGGAGGAGGTAAGGAAGTAGAGAGTTCGGGAGGAGGTAAGGAAGTAGAGAGTTGGGGAGGAGGTAAGGAAGTAGAGAGTTCGGGAGGAGGTAAGGAAGTAGAGAGTTGGGGAGGAGGTAAGGAAGTAGGGAGTTGGGGAGGAGGTAAGGAAGTAGAGAGTTCGGGAGGAGGTAAGGAAGTAGAGAGTTCGGGAGGAGGTAAGGAAGTAGAGAGTTGGGGAGGAGGTAAGGAAGTAGAGAGTTGGGGAGGAGGTAAGGAAGTAGAGAGTTCGGGAGGAGGTAAGGAAGTAGAGAGTTGGGGAGGAGGTAAGGAAGTAGGGAGTTCGGGAGGAGGTAAGGAAGTAGAGAGTTGGAGGAGGTAAGGAAGTAGAGAGTTGGGGAGAGGAGGTAAGGAAGTAGAGAGTTCGGGAGGAGGTAAGGAAGTAGAGAGTTGGGGAGGAGGTAAGGAAGTAGGGAGTTCGGGAGGAGGTAAGGAAGTAGAGAGTTGGGGAGGAGGTAAGGAAGTAGGGAGTTGGAGGAGGTAAGGAAGTAGAGAGTTGGGGAGGAGGTAAGGAAGTAGAGAGTTGGGGAGGAGGTAAGGAAGTAGAGAGTTGGAGGAGGTAAGGAAGTAGAGAGTTGGGGAGGAGGTAAGGAAGTAGGGAGTTGGGGAGGAGGTAAGGAAGTAGAGAGTTGGGGAGGAGGTAAGGAAGTAGAGAGTTGGAGAGGAGGTAAGGAAGTAGGGAGTTGGAGGAGGTAAGGAAGTAGAGAGTTGGGGAGGAGGTAAGGAAGTAGGGAGTTGGGGAGGAGGTAAGGAAGTAGAGAGTTGGGGAGGAGGTAAGGAAGTAGAGAGTTGGGGAGGAGGTAAGGAAGTAGGGAGTTCGGGAGGAGGTAAGGAAGTAGAGAGTTGGGGAGGAGGTAAGGAAGTAGAGAGTTGGGGAGGAGGTAAGGAAGTAGGGAGTTGGGGAATTGGTAAGGAAGTAGAGAGTTGGGGAGGAGGTAAGGAAGTAGAGAGTTGGAGGAGGAGGTAAGGAAGTAGAGAGTTCGGGAGGAGGTAAGGAAGTAGGGAGTTGGGGAGGAGGTAAGGAAGTAGAGAGTTGGAGGAGGTAAGGAAGTAGAGAGTTGGAGAGGAGGTAAGGAAGTAGAGAGTTGGAGAGGAGGTAAGGAAGTAGGGAGTTGGGGAGGAGGTAAGGAAGTAGAGAGTTGGAGGAGGTAAGGAAGTAGAGAGTTGGAGGAGGTAAGGAAGTAGAGAGTTGGAGGAGGTAAGGAAGTAGGGAGTTGGGGAGGAGGTAAGGAAGTAGGGAGTTGGGGAGGAGGTAAGGAAGTAGAGAGTTGGGGAGGAGGTAAGGAAGTAGGGAGTTGGGGAGGAGGTAAGGAAGTAGAGAGTTGGGGAGGAGGTAAGGAAGTAGGGAGTTGGGGAGGAGGTAAGGAAGTAGAGAGTTGGGGAGGAGGTAAGGAAGTAGGGAGTTGGGGAGGAGGTAAGGAAGTAGAGAGTTGGGGAGGAGGTAAGGAAGTAGAGAGTTGGAGGAAGTAAGGAAGTAGAGATTTGGGGAGGAGGTAAGGGCAAGAAAGAGGAAGGGGGAAGAACAGAAAGATGACAAAGAGAAGGGACACAGGGAGTGGACAGGTACCACTAGCCAGAGAGGACAAGTGTCTGCAGTGCCATCTGATCTGTCTCCCTGGGAAGAGCATGGTGGCCCCATGTGCATATTTCTAAAATGACCAATACCCATGAAAGTGGGGCCTCAGCTTGGAGAAAGTCTGCCTTTGCTCATGGAAACGCTTACCTATCTCTTGTTTACTGTTTACCACACATCTTTTTAGTTAAAAAAAAAAAAAGGACAAAAGCTTTTTAAGTAGGAAAGTCCTTTCCTGTCACTTGTGTCTCTTACATTTCAAACACAGAGTATCCTGTGCATAGCAGTGTTTCAGAAAAAAAAAAATCTAAGGATTGTTTGATTGCTTTTTTATTTTTGACATCTAAATTACATAGTACAAATGCATTTCAAATCATTCTAAGACAAAGCTGTCTAACTCTTGAAATTTGCAATAGTTTACCCAGAATAGTTTACTGATAAAGGATGTAGGCATGAAGCTCATGAACCTCTCCTGGCCAGTGTGTTCCCAAGCTTTGACTCAGACTTGCTCCTGAAGCTTCTGTTAGAAATGTTTACCACCCCATCCCCCAGGATCAAGATGACATTAGGTACTGTCGCCTCAGTGCACACAATTTAAAGCTTACAAATGGTTTCTAGAATCTTTTATGTAGTTGCTGAACTATAATTGACTTCAAGGAGCTAAAACTGTGGTATCCTAGTTAGGGTTTCCATTGCTGTGAACAGACACCATGACCAAGCAACTTTTATAGAGGACAATATTTAATTGGGGCTGGCTTACAGTTTCAGAGGTTCAGTCAATTATCATGGCAGGAAGTATGACAGCATCCAAGCAGGCATAGCGCTAGAGAAGGAGCCAAGAATTCTACATCTTGATTCGAAGGCAACCAGGAGACCACCAGTATCCTCAGGCAGCTAGGAGGAAGCTCTCTTTGCCCACCCCTACAGTGACACATTTCCTTCAACAAGGCCACACCTCCTAGTAGTGCCACTCCCTGGACCAAGCATATTGAAACTAACAGTGTAACAGTGTGTGTGGGAGGACTTGTAGTGTATGTTGTATTGTGAGGAGTGAGAGAGAACAGAACTGTGGCCTTTCTGCCAGTCGGGACTCAAGGTATCCTACATGATACAAGCAGCTATGGTACAAATGGCACTGTGTCCCAGTTTCTTTCTGAATCAACTTAATGGGACCACAATAAGACTCCATACATGGAGCCAAGTGCTAGCATGTGGTAGAGGAAAAAGCCTAAGGTGCTTGCTGCTGGGCTGAGTACATGTGTCACAGCCAAGAGCCAGCACTGACACGCACCAATCCGGTTGTTCCAGCTGTGCAAGGCTATTCCTCAGAGCTGAGCACAAGTGGGTAGAGTCAAATGGGAGGTCACAGACCATCTTTGAATAGTGTTTAACTAGAAATAGAGGCCTCCTGTCAAAAGGCTCCTGGAGAATGAGTGGCTACTGCTTTGAGCTGAAACAAACTCTTCAGTGAGGAGTCAGAAAACCGGGGTTTGGATCCCAAGTTCCCACTTGCAAGCCAGGAGATTGTTAGCATCCAGAGCCTGGCCTCACCTTTCGCAAGCATTCCCAGGATGCTCGGTGACGACGTGGACCGTGAGGACCTCAGCAGCTGCTGAGGATGGTACAGAAGTGAATCAGCTTCTCGGTTCCCAGCAAGCAGATGGCTCCATTCTGAGTACCTAGGCAACTAGAAGTGTCCTTAGAACAACTGCCTCACAACTCATGTATGGACACCGAAATTCAGATGAATCATGGCAGAGCCATGCTGTTACATGTATTCCTCAAATTACCTTTACTCTTGTTACTGCAGGATTTGATGGGACGTAAACTTGTCATAAGAGCAGCACTGTAGATGTTCCTTTATATACAAGTTTTTAAAACTGAACCTTTTTTGGGTATGCTAAAGTTAAGATGCCTTGAGAAGGAAGAGAATAGAAATTTGGAGGTGGGAAGAGTACGGAATACGATTTCTTAAAGGACTCAGTAGTCTTTGGCTGTCTCTAAGTGTATAAAATCAGTTTAACTGTAACTTTATATAAGTGTGCATCTGTCACATAAATCCATATGAGCCGCAGTGAGAGCGGCTTCTCTGAAATCCCTGAGGAGGTGTTTGCGGACGGATTGAGCAAGGACAGAATAGGCTGCTTGAGTTTCACAGCCTGATGCGTTGAAGGAGATTCCATTATTAGTGAAGCCTTGCACCCAGGTTCAGGACATTCATCATGAGCCTGCTCTGCCACAGGGTCCGAGTCCGAGGGGTCGCTGACTTGTCTGGAAGCTGTGACAGCACGCGCCTTTGAAGAGAACGAAGTGCCTGCGAACAGCGGGAAGCACAGAATGTCCGAAGGGAAGGACTGTGGCGGAGGAGATGCGCTCTCCAACGGCATTAAAAAGCACAGGTATGGCCCCCAGTCAGTCATCACCACACAGCCTGAGCCGGAAACCTAGTACTTCCCTTTCTCTGCTTCCTCCCCAGTCCTGTTGCTTGCTGTGCCACTTCCAAGGCAGGAGTGGAAGTACTCTTTCTTTGTCTTCCGCTTGGAGGGATGTCCCCTGTAAGTTCAGGGCAGAGGCTGGCTTCGGCAGCAAGGCTTTCAGGGCGCGTCTAGTCCTTGAGCTGGGAGTGAGGCGCTCAGAGCCGCCCACTGACACTGACGCTCTGGACCCGGCTCACCATCCATCTTTTATGACTCTGCCTACCAGTGCTATTTTGGTTCCTAGTCATTTGATCTTCTTGTTGGTTTTAAGAGCGAGTAGTAATGTTGCCAGCCTGCGGTCACAATCTAGTTAAATTTAAACAAAGGCTGTTACTGAGGTCAGGATTTGCTGAACACCTTCATTTTATATGCTCTAATGACATTAGTGCTTCATTTCCCCAGTGGGTTTGTGCTGGAGATCGTCCCACATGATGAGATGTAACAGACACCACAGTTCTCTGGTTTCAGATATTTCGGTCAAGTAGGTTCTTCTGTTGTCTTCATGAGGAGATGCGTGTGGTTAGTTTCTCCAACAGTCTTCTGTGTGTTTTATAACACCACACTTCTGACCACGGCTGCCTCAAGCAGTGTCAAGGACAAGCATTGTCCAGTGCTGCTCTGTGTGCAGTCCCTTGTTTAAAAAGTTTTTCTAAGTTTGCATTTCTTTTAGAAAATACAAGTGGATTTTTAAAGTCCGTGTGACACTGACTTAGAAACTGGATCACTGGATCAGAGCAGATTTCCCTTGTTGGTTCTTACGCTTTAATGATTTCTCTGCTACATAGGGTGCGGCTAGTAGTGCCTTCTGCAGCTCTTTTCCCTGGTGAGCAGCAGCGCCTTTGGCAGATAGGACTGATGTGTGTCCAGGACCTGAACTGCCTCCTAGTAAACCCAAGATGGGTATCTCTCAGAGACACAGCCAGTCGCTAAACACATGTGTTCTCAGGGACAAAACAAGCAAAATATTTGGGAAAATAAAAAACAATCTGAGTTCTTGCGATAGTTATTAAAATACCCAAATAAGTTCAGTGCCGAGGTCAAGCAGCTGCTCTGTGCTGTGGCCTCTGGGACTCGCCTCTGGCCTTCAACCTTCTGTATGTGTGCTGTCACCAGGCGGTAGCCATTTTGTGTTCAGAGTGATTATGCGGTACTAATGTATTCTGCTCTCTTAATCATACCCAGATACACAGATCAGTTCAGGCCAAGTTGTAGGGAGAGAAGACATAAGTAACTAGAGACCTAACCAGGAAAGTTTCATTTATAAGTAAGGGGCATCCTTTTAAAATTGAAACTGTAATGACTTGTTCTTCTGTTACTCTGTTTCAACAGAAGTAGAGAACTTTGGAAATTGTCAGAAGCCTTAATAACTGCAGGCTTGGAAAATGCCCATGTTTTGTAAGACTCACCTCTAGCCAGGGGATATGTGGGTATATATGGATTATAAATCGCTTTTTTGTTTTCAAATAAGAAATGAGAAACTTTACTGATTATAAGCTCATTTTAACTGATATACTGATAATTTTAAAAGTATTTTCAACCATTTTTCTAATTTTTCATGAAGCTATTTGTCCAATAGAAAGATAATTTAACAATGATTAAATTCTTACTCCATTCATTAGACAGTACCATTTTTTTCTGATACAAAATATACGTTAGTTGATAGGTCAGTGCTCAGCCCCCACTATACTGCATTGAGTTATATTGACAAGGCTTCTTTTGACATCTGGGTCAGATTCTAAGCGAGAAGTTCTCTGTACTTGTACCTAATTTCTTTTAAACTTTTCCCCAAATTTCTTTTAGTACTTTTCCCCAAATAGTTCTCCTTGGTAAAGGTTTAGCTCTAGGTTTCAGTGTGTCACTGGATATAATGTAAAAATGCAAAGTAGGCAGTAAGCGATTGCTGAACCCAGGAGGGCCTGAGAATGCCATTCAGTGTCTCAGCAGCATCCACACATTAGAGGACACAGTGATGCTTCCTAGCAGATGAACTTGCCCCAAATTAGCAAGTGTTTCAGAGACTGCAGCAGAGGGGGTGCTCAACAGCTGTAGCAAATGCTTAGAGATGAGACCTTAAGACAGCCGCAACATCAGAATCAGACATGATTTTTATTCATTAATTTTTAAAAAAATTTTTAATTGAGAGCCCATAGCTCTCAACACATAAAAACTTGAGAAATAAAATTATCATTATCCACAGATGACTTATTTGTCTACATAGAAGACACTTAGTATCCATAGAAAAATTATGAGAGTTAGTAAAAGTATTTGGCAAGGTTGTTGCATACAGAATTACGTTTTTGTGAATTATCAACAGAAACTGGAATTAAAACTAGAGGAAAAGAAATATTTGGAGCAACTACTGGAAGTCACAAGCTTATTAATTTTAGCCACCCCCCAAAAACCCCACCTACTCAGAAAAAGGTACTGATAATTTTGAAAATGAATACTCATTGTCATAAAGGTCCTCTTGTCAGATTGATCTGTAGATATAATACGATTTCAGTTCAAGTTGCATTCATTTTCCTTGGAAGCTGTGAAGTGGGTTCTGAAGTGTATACTGAAGCACAGAGGGGTTTCAAGAGTCAAACCCAGGAACCAGATCACGTGAAAGGATACGGTTTTCTCTACTGAACGTCAAGGTCTGTGACAAAGTACTTAGTTTAGACTTTTCTAGGAAATTGACTGACCTGTAGAAAAAACATCAAGTGGGGAAAGCTGGTCTTTTAATAAAGCTAGGACAGTAGAGCAGTGAGGGAAAAAATGGGGGGTGGTGGAATAATTAGTAATTATCTACTACAGGGAGGATAAGCAATGAACTCTCTCATAGTCAGGGTTCCCTCCCTATCTCCAGGTCACTATCTACAGGTTTAAACTACTATATATGGAAAGTACTTTCAAAAGTTGAAATAATTGTTTCATGATAGATAATACAAGTAATCTAGAGAACATTTAAATACACAGAATGTAGGTTTCTGTGCACATAGGACTCAATTTTATACAGCTGATATCAGGAACTGGGGCCTTAGAACTGATGCTGCATAGATCCCAAGGCATAACTGCATATAATTATAAATTCAAGATGAACCAAACACCTAAATGTGAAACTTAAAACATCTTCATAATTTTGAGATAGGGAAAGATTTCTCACAGTAGGAGTGGTAGATTGTTTATTTCATCTGACGTTAATTAACGCAAGCTCCCTTATCTGTAAATTTGGGAGAAGCTCCATCTTAAGCATGGTTGTGGATTGCGAGAGTTTGTTATGCTGAGATATGTGATGGTCAAGCCCCCGTGTAGTTGGTAGCTTCTCTGCTCTCCATGACTGTGTATGATATGAGTTATTAGGAAGCCGAAGGGAGAGGACTGTTGTTAACAGTTGTGTTTTGTGTATGAAGATTTTATTCTAGAGATTCACAGACAAGTTGAAGTAAATAAGTTAAAAAATGTAATCTATGTCAGTATTTTCCAGAAGTATAAATGTATTGAGAAAACGTGAAGTATTTAGTACAGATTCTATCCTCACTGGAGCTGTACACACGCGCTTTTTGGGCTGCTTTATTGGGTTCTATTATCTACCACTCTTCCGACCCTTATTCCACCCTAGTCCCTTCCAACCCCTAACACTAGGTAGGAGAGAACAAAGGTTAGAGGAGAAAGAGGCATAGACCTCTTTAGACTACTTCCTGCTGATTAAGAGCATTGAGTTCCTTGAAGCAAGTCCAGTCTCTGTAGTCAGGACATTTTCAGCCACCAGTTCAGCAAAACAGCAGTCCTGTAGTGGCAAATGTAGTCACAAATGCTGCAGCAGCCACAGCCCCCCTGAAGTGCTCACATTTACACCTTCTCAGGAGTCCTCAGAATTCCAAACAAACTTATCTGTAGCTGGCAAAAATCACACCCTTTCTAGAATATGAAACAATCGTAGTGGCAGTGACAATCTGAGGTAGATCCATATCTCACCCCTTGGATTAAAAAATACATATAATATATAATATATAATATATAATATATAATATAACTGGGCTTTTAAAGAAACTAAAATTCTCACTATACTGGAGCCATCAGAGAAAGAGAGAGACACTTTGCCTAGAATTAGGCAGGTTTGTAGAAGGGTCTGGGGAGAGCAGGGAGTCTGCTCTCTCTTGCCTTGAAGGTAGATGTCTGGGGTGAAAGAAGAGAGCAACAGGAGAGAGCTTCGAGCAGTTTAGGCATGGGTCATCCCCTGACCAGCTGAACACCCCACAGAGCACTAAGAAACAGCCTGCCATAGCAGCTCAGTGGGGCGGTCCTGTCAGCAGTGGAGGTTGGGGCTCCGCTGTGCTGGCCTGCAGGCTGAGTATTGTGAGTCAGTAAACTGCAGTGCCTGCTCCTGGAGGCCAGTGCACATGGGGCACCTGGAACACATTGGCAACTTAGATGGCAGCAGCTGAAGAAGTGACTTCAATCTCAGCAATCTGCTCAGGTTATAGGACATCATTCATCTACAAAATCACATTCCGAATCCTCCCCACAAAGAAGGGTGCCCGCTTGACAGATGGGACTAGTCAAGAGGAACTAGTCAAGAGGGACCAGTGAAGAGGGACTAGTCAAGAGGGACCAGTGAAGAGGGACCAGTGAAGAGGGACTAGTCAAGAGGGATTAGTCAAGAGGGACCAGTGAAGAGGAACTAGTCAAGAGGGACCAGTGAAGAGGGACCAGTGAAGAGGGACTAAAGAGGGACTAGTCAAGAGGGACTAGTCAAGAGGGACCAGTGAAGAGGGACCAGTGAAGAAGGACTAGTCAAGAGGGACCAGTGAAGAGGGACCAGTGAAGAGGGACCAGTGAAGAGGGACTAAAGAGGGACTAGTCAAGAGGGATTAGTCAAGAGGGACCAGTGAAGAGGGACCAGTGAAGAGGGACCAGTGAAGAGGGACCAGTGAAGAGGGACTAAAGAGGGACTAGTCAAGAGGGTTTAGTCAAGAGATTTTAAAACTTCACCCAAGAACAAGCTGGCAGGCCATGGGTCACTTCAGGTATGTTAGGAAGAAACAAAAGGCAGGTTGGTCTGCTTATTGGTAGGGATTTCTGTAGGAAAACTGGCATCACGGCTTGTAGAGCTCAGCCATTCCTGTGCTAAGCTGGAGAGAGGTAGTGGAGAAGCAATCTTTGGAAGCAGGACTGAGGTCCAGGACCCCACAGGCCTCCCCATGCTTCTGAGATGCCTCCTCATGGCCCAGAGGTACTTTAGTTAGTTTGTTGGTTGGTTAGTTAGGTGGTTAGTTAGTGGTGGTTACCTTGGGCATTGTGTAAGGAAGCTATGGTGAAGATGAACGTCCATGTAAAGTTGACAGCTTATCCTAGCCTGTTCTGGACAGATAGATGCTTACTGTGGGCAGATGAGCAGTTTTCTAGAACATCCACAGTCTGCAGCTCTGCTAGAATGAACCACACAGACAGTTAAGATGCCAGGATTCTCTAGGTTTTTAGGTGTATAATCTCAGTTTTTAAAATTTATGGCATAAAATTTCAAGCATGCTTAGGAATATAGAGCGTGTTGCTGTAAACCTTGCATATTTATCACGGTATCACTACTTCTCATGCCGATGCCTTGCTCCACCAAAACTCCATCTCCTTTCCAATAACTTAAGACACATTGTCTTCATTATTTATTTTCAGAACACAAATTTTAATTGAAAAAAATTGTATGCATGTCTTATATACAGCATGATGTTTTGAAATACATCCCATAGAATAGCTACGTCTAGCTAATTAACATGTGCATTGCCCTCATACATATTTTGTTGTAAGAATAATTAAAATCTGCGTTGCATTGCTGTAACCAGTTTTCGTCACGGGGAACAATAGACACCTTCAGCTCAGTGCTGGACAACATGAAGTGTGCCAGGTGGTAAAGCAAACCTTCCACCCCACCAGGGCAGGAGGGTCTCTGTGAGTTGGAGGCCTGAGTGGCCTACATAGTGAGTTCCAGGACTGAGGGGTACGGGGAGACTCTCTCAAAAATAAAAACAAAACATAAATATACAAACCAAAAAGAAAGAGAGAAAGAAAAGAAAGAAAGGGAAGACACAGAGTGCCTGAGAATTAGGACTATTCTAACTTTCTTTGTGTGGCTTCCATTTTGGCGTAAGTGCTGCCGAATGTGGGTTCTCCATCTTCATCCCAGACTCTTCCCTGCTAGGTCCCCAAACCCTTTATTATCATTAACAATTCTTTCTTATGTTCACATCCAGTACACGTGTGTTGTCTTTGAGAGTCACCTTGCTTTCTGGTATTGCCGCTTACATTGTTGAGTTTCTGCTCTAGACACAGAGACAGCTGTCTCTGAGGAGCCCTGCTTCATTTCACTGGGAAATGCTGTGTAGAGCAGCTGAGCGCTGCCCAGGATCTATTTTTAGCTCATCACACCGAGTTG
Organism: Rattus norvegicus; assembly: GCF_021556685.1. Taxonomy (NCBI): domain Eukaryota; kingdom Metazoa; phylum Chordata; class Mammalia; order Rodentia; family Muridae; genus Rattus; species Rattus norvegicus. The sequence continues at coordinate 4,185,105 of NC_141551.1, read as the reverse complement.
ACTGCCCTACGTTTGTTTTGCCTGTACATAAAAGATACATTGTAACTCGGCCTTTTTTTTTTCACTTAATAATGTACAGTAACCCCAGATTTTTAGGTATCTTGTTTTTGTTGTTTTTTTAACCTAGTTTGTAACTAGATTATTTATGAGCAACTGAACAGATGTATGTATGCACATTTAGATTACAGATGACTCCATTTAAATTTGTGATATATTAAGAGTGGCTGAGAGTTCAGAAGTATAACAGAGTGTTAATAAAACCAACATTTACCATTCTTTGGAAAGAACGCCGACATTCACCAGTTTTTATGGTCATTAAGGAGGCTGGCTTTCCTGTGTGGAAAGCTGTTTTTCAGGCTTCTTTTCTTTCTAATAGGATCTTTCTATGTGTACTGAGAATACCCACAACTCACCATCTAGACCGGTCTGGCCCAGAACTCACAGAAATTCACTAGCCTCTGCCTCCTGTGTGCTGGGATTAAAATTGTATACCATCACACTTGGCGTTTCTAACCATTTCAAAAAGAAAAATAATTCTCAGAATTTCTATTTTTAACCTCATTGTGGGAAATAGGTTTACTGGAATGGTTTAAACAATGATGCCTTGAATTGCATCTACGTAAGTCTTTCTGGAAAAAATGTGTCTACATAAGTCTTTCTGGAAAAGATGTATCAGTACACTATAACAGTGTGGTTACTAAGAGCTTTGGGGGTTTGAATTCCACCTGGTGCAACTTTCCTGACCACAGGCTAAGGTATAATTTCTTTAAATTCAACTCTGTCTATAAAATAGTAGTGAAGTAAACCTCACTGATGGGTGATGCTTCAATTAGGTGATTTGCACAAGGCATCTAGGGAGTTTTTACTCACAGGTACAGAAGACTGTTACATAGGAGGAAGAATGGATGCATGGTTACTTTTCCTGTCTGTCTGTCTGTCTGTCTGTGGTAGAGTTCTAGACTGTAAGTAACCTTTGCTAGCCCAGAATTCACTATGTAACCCAATCTTGTCCTAGACTCACAGCAACCCTCCTACCTCATCCTCTAGAGTGCTGGGATGGCAGGTGTGAGCTCCCAAGTCTTTCTTTTAACTTAAGTGAAAAGGCTTCCAACACATTTTAGAAGTTAGGTTTGTCCTTTGAAAGTGGCATTTGGAAAAGAGGAAACCAGCTGAAAGCATTGATCCTAGGAGAAAACTATTTTCTTCTGGTAAGCATGGATTAAGAATTCTATTTTTAAAGTGCACTGTCCTTTATTTGCATGTCATTTCATAGTGTGGTTAATGAAGCTGGGGGCGGCGGCGGCGGCTGCTGCTGCTGCTGCTGCTGCTGCTGCTGCTGCTGCTGCTGCTGCTTTGGATAAGAGCACACGGCTGGGCTCTGCCAAGCTAGTGTACACTGTCAGTGGTGTAAACAAGAGGTGCTGAGAGCCTTTAGGCCTGCCCCTCCTTCCTTCATCCCTTGACACTGCCTCTCCCTGGGCAGAGGTCTCATTACTTTCTCTTGATCCAGAGACCTTCTCAGTCTCTTAGGGAAGCATCCAGTTTCTATTTCAAGTTTGTTTCATGAAACAGTTTTAGTTCCTACAGTATCAAAGATGTCATTAAGTACCTATCAGAATACAGTTGTTACATTTTTTAATTAATTTTAAAATCAGTATACAAAGTGATAGCATTCATTGATATTTTCACACATATACACCACTGTGCTTTTTTCTTTCTTATCCCTTCTGCATCTCTCTGCACTTGCTGGTCCTCTCTCTGGTCTTGCTTAGTGCTTTGTCTCTTTATTTGAGGTGGTCCTCCTGCACCCACCCCACCCACACGCATAAGCACATGGTTTTGAACATCAGGAAATACCTTTTGGTATAACATGGTCTTCTAATGGTCTGCCCTAATCGATATTCTCTGTACATTTTGTGTTAAGTCATAGGTTGGGTACCTTAAGGTCTGCTGACCCATGGGATTTGGTCTCTAGGATTGCATTCAAGTGTCTTTTGCTCTTTGGAATTGTGCCAATCCATATTTTGCCTCCAGAAGAGAATTGCCTCAGGGGACCTACCTAGAGTTCTGTGGTTTTGTTTTCTTTGCTTGTTAGCTCAGAAGGGATTTTTTTTTTTTTTGTCTCAGGAAAAAAAATGCTACAGATTTAAAAAAAGGGGGGGGGGAGTTGCAAGGTTAATAAAATACAGAAGCCATTGTTGTAAAAACCACAGAAGTCATTAAAATATTTGTTACTTTGTTTTTCTGTTCCTGTAAGATCTTAGGTAAGAGATCGTCATTTAAAACACTGTGTCTATGATCCCTGCGCTGTCAGGATTTGAAATTCATAGTGAACTGTTTCACCACAGCAGATACTCCAGGGCACACTTGTGAGTGTGGCAGTGCCTCCTCATGGCACCATAGCCCACTCCTCTACAAGGCAACAGTCAGTTTGGCCCTCTAGGACTAATGTGGATATGGAAAATAGAGCGGCGAGTGTGTGCCGCTCCCATGTGCAGTGGAGCACTGTATGTAGAGCAGGGTGTACCCAGCTCCTGTTAAGATCTAAGATGTGCAGTGCAATAGCTTCCTGAGAGGAAACACGTGGAGAACACAACCATGCAGATCCAGCTTCATTTCTCAGCAGAGAAGGCTTCAGTGAGGGAACAGGGGTCCAAAGACTATGGGCTCTTTACAGCCCCATTTTGCTTATATGCTTTTGTGTTTCAAGTCTTCTAACATGGTCTGGAGTGAGTCCCTAGCTTAATGTGCAACTTCTGCCCTGTGGGTACGATAGCTTCTGACTTTGGTAGGCATTTACCCCATCTGGGCTTCACCTGCTTCTATTCCAAGCTCAGCAGAGCCAAGTGCAGGTCATAGCAGATTGGGTGGGGCCTCTTTCTGCCTGGGTTGGAAGACCGCGGTAGTCTGACTCACTCCACCCTGTGGGGACGTCCAGGACTCTTCACAGTGTGTGCATAGTAGTGATGGTTAATGCTTACACCGAGATTATAAATTAGTGTCTTTAAAATACCCATGTCGTTACCTTTTGATTCTTAATTTTTTCTGATTCATAGGTAAGGCAGATGTGAAGCACAGAAAGCTTGGCTTGGCCAAGAGAGGATTGCTAGGATGCTCTAGCTGCCAATCTAACTCTGGGCTCCGACGTCCTGTCTCAGCGGAAGGGCAAGGCAGCAGGATGGCCTCCTCTGCTTTCCACAGACACATACACCACAGACACATACACAAACACAAAGTAATCATAAAACTTTAGGCTTTTAAATAGCTACTTAGAATAACAGAGGCGTGTAAGAGAAAGAAACATCCTATTCTGAGACTCAAGGTAATTTGCCTCAGCTTTTGATTCTGTTTCCTGCTTCCATGTAACGATTTCCCCCAAATGGTTGTTAAGCCGGAAGTAGGGAAAGGACATACTTACAATGTTGCTTCTCTTAAAACAAGAGTGGGACAGAAGCATGCCCTCCACAGATAGCCTCAGAGCATGCTATCTTCCTGTTAGCCCTATGTCTGCCAGCTTCCACCCAAAGCAGAGCTCGAAAGAATGCACAAATAAGGGCTAAAATGATGCCATTTTAATGGAAATAGCTTTGCTCAGTAACATACACTTTTCTTAGTACTAGTGAAAGTCAAGCCTTTGGGCTGTTTTCCTCCGTGATCAACACAGCCTGCCTCAGCAGAAGCAGACTCTCAGAAGGCCATTTGCTGACGGCCCTGTCACCTCGCAGAAGCAGAAGTGAGCTCTAAGAAAGGGGTGGTGGTCAGCAGGAGAATGAAGCTCCTGCCACAGGCTGTGCACGCCCAGCTAGCAGGAGGAGCCAGATCTTCAGCTGCCCTAGAAGCAGCCCCTCTGCTGAGAAGCAGTCAGAAGCTTCACACATCATTAAAGGAAGTTACAACAGGATGTTGGACTCCTCAGAACAAAGGAGTTGTTATGCTCACCCTGGGAAGGAAGGTGGGTTTAAAGTTAGACTGAAAAGTTCAGAGCAGCAGGCAGTGCAGGCACACTTGTAGGGAGTGCCTCTGCCCTCGTTCTCTCTGCTTCTGGTAACTTGCTGTTAAATAATTTCTGCTTATCTCAAAGAGAGATCTACGCTCTTGGTCTTCAGTGTCTTCACAGTCTATTAAAAAATCATCATATCGCAGAGTTATGTTCAGGGATCAACTGTTTGTTCCCACCAAGCACTCGGCGTCATTATGAAAGCAAGCTCCTTGGGTCTCGCCTCACCTCTCAGTGCCACAGCCAGGCTTCCAGCCCTCCTGGAGTACATTCAGGTTCTTAGCATAGGTTTCTAGGTCATGAAGAAAAGTGGCTTCACTCTGACACCAACAAAATTACAAGTAACAACACAGCCTCAGCTCCTCTGGGAACAGGAGCTGCTGTGGAAGAGCTGTGCCCCAGCAGTGCATGCTGCAGGCTTTGGTACACTGGAGTGGAAAGTGGAGACACAGATGGCCGAGGGCTGTGCACAGCCCCACCTTCTCTGACCTTTAGGCCCAAAAGATCAGCTTTCTCTTCAGTTTAGTGGATCACAGCTCTGGTGCTCAGTACATGGGCCCTTAGACAGTAGACATGGGTAAGCAGAAAGAACCACTTTTCCCTGCCTCCTACATGTGCTCACCTCTGAAGGCATCCGGCTGTGAGAATCCTGTACCCACACTGATGTTTCTCACTAAACCAGCACGCATGCTCAGATGGACATTCCAGCTGTTCTTCTGACGTGAAGATCGGATAGTCTTACCTCCTCTCCCATGAGTGCAGCTATGTGATCAACTAACAGATGAGGGAAGTAACTCATTATAATGAATTCCAAGTTTTAGAAATTACTATAAAAATAGATGCATACCATTTTATATGTGATTTAAATTCATTAAAATTAATAAAGTGAACCTAGCTTATTCACTTCAGAGAACTAGGTCTTGAAAGTGATAATCAGATTCTACACATATAATTTATAAGATCCAAAGTGAGGGGCTGGAGAAGAAGCTCAGCGATTAAGAGCATGTGTTGTTCTTCTGGAGTTGGGTTTCCAGCACCCGTACTGGTCAGCTCACCACTTAGTCTAGCTGCAGGAGGTCCAGCTTTATCTTCCAGCCTCTAAAAGCAGCTGCACACATCTTACACACGCACGTACGCACACACACACACACGTGCGTGCACACACACCCATTATAGAAATTGAAAATAGCCTCCTCTTATCAAAATACACAGTAAAGTCAAATATTAGGTGTTTACATGAAAGTATTATCCTTCAAGAGCAAACCAGCTATTTGAAAATTTCAAGGTGCCTAACTATAAAAAGTTACATAGTCTAGCGCCTTAGGTGTTTATCTGAAATGTGAAGCTAATTTTAGTTTAAGACATCTTAGATCAGGTTAGATTCCCAGCTGCTGAGCTAACCTTTCACCTTTATGTCAGTCTCAGCCATAAGTTCCCCGGCTGGTACGAACTAGTGATCAGAGAGCATTAGGAGACACAGAAATGTGTGCTTCCTACGTATGTTTCAGTTCACATGGGACGAGCTGGGTGGTGCATGACAGTGTCAGTCATGAAGAACGGAGAGTATAGTAATAATCTTCAAAGACCACCTGAAGGCCTGCTCTGCCAAGACGGGGACAGGGACTGTTCCGGAATTGAGTGGCTACATTATGGATACTTTGAGATGATTTGAATATGGTAAATGTAGAAGATATTTTTATATGTAAGATGCTTTTAAATATCTTAAATTTCCGATTATAAGCAAAACTTTAATTGATGCTACATAGATTGAGAAGTGACAGCATTTTACAGCCTGTGGTTAAGTCATGAACTTTGGAGCAGACACCCTGTGGCTGTGTGAGAGTTGTTTCAAATGTTGGTCAGCTTGCATCTTCCTTACCTGTCGACTCTGAGGGGGTTGGCTTTGCTCTTGGATTTAAATACTGAGATGACGGAGTAGGTGATCAATAGAGTGCATATGTAGCCCAAAGCCCTGACTTCCATCCTCACTTCTACAGTAAGTGGAAGGGCGTAGTTACGCGGAGTTGGAGAGATGGCTCAGCTGTACGTAGCACTCGGTGCTCCTGCAGAGGTCCTGAATTCTTTTCCTGACCCCCATGTCAGGTCGCTCTCTGCTGCCTGTAACTCCAGCTCCAGGGATCCAGTACCCACTTCTAGACTGCACAGAGATATAGTAATTGTAAATATTCCTCACATTGTGTTGATACAACCCCAATCATGGTAGAATTTAATTAGTATTTTTTGTTGCTTGGATAGATTGCTGCATTTTTTCAAAGTTTCTGCCATGTCTAGAGTTTTTCTTTTTTCTTTTCCCATTTATTTATTCATGTTGCTTCCCACTCTGTGTCCTCCTCCTCCCAGCCCCCCCCCACAGCTCCTCCCTTCATTCCCCTCCCCTTCTAAGAAGGGGACACCCTCCCTACCTGTTATCCCCCCCATCCTGGCACATCAAGTCTCTGCAGGACTATGCACATCCTCTCCCACTGAGGTCAGACAAGGCAGCCCGGCTAGAGGAGAGGATTTCACAGGCAGGAACAGATTCAGGACAGCCCCCACTCCAGTTGTTGGGGGACCCTTGTGAAGACCAAGCTGCACATCTTGGTGTGGGTGTAGGAGGGGTAGGTCCAGCCCATGCTTGCTCCTTGGTTGGTGATTCGTTCTCTGGGAGTCCCAGAGGGTCCAGGTTACTTTATTCTGTTGGTCTTCCTGTGGAGACCCTGTCCTTTGGATCCCTCGGTCCTTTCTCCGACTCTTCCACAAAACTCCCAAGCCCCATAATTCAGAAATTGAACAAAACAGAGCAAGGCTCTGTGAAAGGTGAATAGTGTCTGGGGAGATGGTGGTCTCAATCTGGGCGGTCATTGGTTGGGCCTTCCCTCTGTCTCTGCTTCATCAGTGTCCTCACACATCTTACACATTTCGGGTCAAAGGTTTATGGGTGGCTTGCCCTTTCTCCCTCTGCTGGGAGTCCTGCCTCACTACCAGAGGTGGCCATTTCAGACTCCATGTCACTCCCCACAGACTCCCTGGGGCCCTCCACCCCGGCCAGGTCTTTTCTGTTCTTTCTCCCCTGCTTTCCCTACACCCTATCCACACCCCCCTCCCCTCCCTGCTTCCCTCCCCGTCCTCTCTCTCACCCAGTCCTCTCCCTCCATCCACCTCTGATATGTATCTTATTTCCCCACTGAGAAAGACTGAAGTATCCTCCTTTGGGCCCTTCTTGTTATTTGCAGTTCTTTGGGTCTATGGATTGTAGCGTGGCTAATCCTGGACTTTATGGATGATATCCACTTATAACTGAGTGCATACCATGCATGTTCTTTTGGGTCTGGATTACCTCACACAGGATGATATAAAGTTTTTTATAAACATCCTGTGAGGGGCTGAAGAGATGGCTCAGTGGGTAAGAGCACTGGCAGCTTTTCCAAAGAACCCAGGTTCAGTTCTAATACCTGCATGGTGACTCACAACTGTCTGTAACACCAGTTCTAGAGGATCCGGTGCCTTCTATGACCTCTAAGTGCACCGCATGCACACAGCACACACGCAGGCCAAACACTTAAGCACATGAAAGAAGGGGATCGCCTGTCTACCAAAGGGGTCTGCTTCAGAGGCTTTCTTCTTCATTGTTGTTGGTAGTGTGTGAGTATGGGTGAAGCGCCATGGTTTCTGTGTGGAGGTCAGAAGAAACCCCAAGTATATGTCTTTGATTTCGTCCTTGTTTGAGGCAGGGTCCCTTTTTTGTTGCTGCCTAAGCCTGGCCTACCTAAGCCAGCGAGCTTACAGTAATTCCCCATCTCTTCTCCCAGGAGCGTGGGACTGCAGGCAGGTGCTACTTACTGCCTCACAGGAGCGTGGGACTGCAGGCGTGAGCATGGGACTGCAGGCGTGTACTCCTTACTATACCAGGTTCACCAGGGTCTGCGCTTGCGCACCAGTTGGTCTGCCCCTTGGGCCCTCTCTCCAGCCTCATGGAAGTGGTTTGGGAAAGTGGGGTCTTTGGACTTCCTGGTCTTGTTCAAAGGATCTACAGCTTTTATAGTTCTACCAAAACATTTGCCCCTTGCCCATCTTTAGCTCTTAGCGTGTTGAGGCATTTCTGAGCTGTATGATGCATGAAGTCCTACAACGTAGTACAGACAGCTTTGAGGTCCAGTTCACTTGTTAATCTCTGTGTTAAAGACTTTCCGAGAGAAGGATGCTGTTTGTGTTTTTCTGAGAGTATGCTTTAAACAGTACTGATGTTGTGGTTATTAAATCATTAACTTGCTAAATGAAAGAGGTATACATTTTAATTTTTCTGATTTGTTAATAATATAGCCTACATCAAAAGGAAGTCAATTCTCTGGAGACACAATAACTTGTAAGATTTAAATTGATCCTAAGACCAGAAAAGGTCACAAACCTCAATGTATATTCATAGATTATTTTGAAGGTTCTATTTTGGTTTGCGTGCACAGTGAAACCCACAGATTTAAAACCTGTACTTTGATCACATTCTCCTCTCACTCCCTCCAGACCCCTCCCTCCATACTCACCCAACCTTACGTCATCATTGTTAAAAACCCTGTAAGTTCAGGATGAGCTGCCAGTATACTGCTGAACTGTGTGACATTCATTGGAGCATGGTTGACGTACCAAAGGCCACACCCTTAGAGAAAACTCCCTCTCCCTCTCCCTCATTAATAATAGCTCTTTAGCTGTTGGGTAGGACGTCGAGCCCACCTTCTCCCTCCACAGTGGGATTTCACCAGGCTTAAGCACGTATGTGCTGTTGTAGCTATTGTGAAGAAAACACCCACTGCCTCTAGTTCTTAAGATCTTCCTCCCCTCTTCTAGGATAGTCCTGAGACTGCATGTGTTCCTGTGTGTGTATCTCATTTCTCACACCTTAACCAGTTATGGGCCCTCATATTCACTGCCGCCTACCACAAACAGAAACTGGTCTGCTAAGGTTTCAGAGGCCTCTCACACAGTTGGTACCTTTGCTGTATTATATCACAGTAGCTGACCTTCCAGATGTCAGCCACCTTCCTTGCTTAGCCTTTGAACCATGAACCACTAAAGGCTGTTAGTACTTGTTTAGTCCTGTGTTCTTAGCAGCACAAAACAGACTGTCAAACCATTGGAAACACACATAGTCAGGAGTGTATGTTGGGAATTTGGGGCAAACATACATTCACGTATACCTAACCTGCCAATCGAGATGTGAAATACTTCCTCACTGCACAACATTCCACAACTGCCTTTCACTCAGTCCCTGTCTTAGTTCTGTTGCTGTGAACAGACTCCGTGACCATGGCAGCTTTTATAAAGTAAAACATTTAACTGGCTCATTGTTCAGAAGTTTAGTCCATTGTCATCATGACAGTAAGCATGGCATCATGCAAGCAGTCATGGTGCTGGAGAAGGAGCTGAGAGTTCTACATCTGGGTCCAGAGGCACCAGGAACAGAGTAAAACACTGAGCCTGGCTTAAGCGTCTGAGACCACAAACTTTACCCCAAGTAACACACTTTCTCAGACAGAAGACACACCTACTCCAACAAGGCCTTTGGGCCTCTGGGAGCCATTTCATTCAGACCACCACACCCTCCATGGACACCTGCTGTTCCCTTCCTGTTGCTGTATATTGCTATCAATGGGATTACAGATGGAATCAGTGCTTTCTGTAAATCTTGTTTTGACCACCTGCCATGATGTTGCCATGATGTTTCTAAGGGGCATCTCCATCCATCCGCATTATCAACAGCTGTTCTTCATGCTGGAGAGTGGTTTGCCATGGTTGGACATACCTGTTGTTGCTTTGGTGGTGTGTAGAATCTTTTCCAGTTTGAACTTGGAAATGAGGTTCTGTGTAATCGCTCTCACAGGCATCCTTTTATGGTATGGTTTTTGTGCTTGCCACTCTCAGGGCTAGAACTATCGGGTCATAGGAGGCATGCACATGTGGCTGCATAGTCTATTCAGTGCTACTTCCCACAGGTATGTTGTGCTGCCCTCCTGCGGGAGTGCATCCTGCCCTCACCCTCACCTGCATCCGTGTTCACAGCTGTGAGCCGGTGCCTCTCTGGTTTGGTGGCTCTTCTTCAATGGCATCACTCATTTGCTCACATGTAATTATTATATATGTCCTGTCTTCACCCACTTCTGGGTCCTTCTCAAGCATTCACACACACTTACAACCTGCCCTTGTGTTCTACCTGAACACCGACAGCGTTCTCCCCAGTTAAACTTCCCTGTGTCTCCTGATGGAAATGGAAAGGGTCTCAGGATCCTGCGTGGTGGCACCAGAGCTCCTTACAGTGCACAAATATGGGTTCCTGTTCTTATTGACAACAGAAGAAGTACATGTTGTAAATGGACCATGGACTGGTTTGCTTATCCTAAAGCCTTGCCTGATAGAAATCCTGGCTTTATAAAATTTATCTTTATCTTACGCCATGCACTAACTTAGGTGTCCTGCAATCCTGATGGAAACTGCAGGCTCAGCAGAACTTAAGACTGGAGGCTTAATGTAACTGGTAACTATATGGCAATGCCATTGGATTTCCAAAAGTACAAAACTGAGTGAGAAGGAGGGGAGGAGAGAGTTGTGTGCATGTGGAGGCCAGGAATGAAGCTTGGGACTTTTCTGTCATGCCCCATAAGTACCAAAGGTTCACAGGTGTAGCAACATGCTGAGCATGGGTCCACACGCTCACTTTAGGTGCAGCTCAGGTGTACTGGTGTCTCATTTCTCTTGTCAGTTCATACGGAATGGTCAATAACATGAAGTAGTCACTTGTTCAGAGGAAGCAAGAAGTTTGTTGAAGAAGCTGATTTTTGGAGTCCTCTTCAAGACAGGGCCTGGGGCAGATGCATTCTCAGCGCACTTGTTAAGTGAGCCATATTATTACTATTGCTCCCCCAGGATCCATTTTTAATTTAAAGGCAGTAGGACCATGCACTTTTGAACCTCGAGTGCCTGTTCTATGCCAAAGCCGAGGTAGCACTAGGAGGCAGAGGACAGCTGCTCTCTGGCCCCCAGGAGGACTGCAGTGCAGTGATTGGCAGGGACAAGTGGAGATGAAGGGCAGAGCTGTGAGAAGTGGGAGGAGTGGGGCTAGCTGACCTCATTGTCCTGAGTTAGCACACTGGAGCTCCTTCCTTCTAAGATCCTGCTGCCCACAGACAGCGTGGCTAAGCTCCACACCATTCTGATGGAGGAACCCTGCTGCACATCTCCCAGAGATGTAGTTGGTGAGCAGAGGTGACCCGAGGTCTAGACAAGAGTCAGTTTTACGTAATGATGTCAACGGAATGCCTAAAGCACATTCAAGCTAAGTGTGACGTCTACAAGCGTGTTCTATGCAATCATGTCAATTAAATGGATAACAGTATTTGGACAGAACTGGCCTGGAATTTTGGCTCCAGTCACATGCTGAGGAATCCCAGTGTATTTATCTGTTGCTATGATGAAGCCCCACACCAAGACAACCTAGGAGAGGGAGCACTTGATTGTGCTTATGGTTCCAGAGGGTTAAAGTGCACGATGGCAGAGCGAAGGCATGGAGCAGGAACATCTGAGAGCTCACATCCCCAGCTGCAAACAGGAAGTTGGAGGGCACGCTGGAAATAGCATGGACCTTTACAAACCTTGAAGCTCACCCCCAGTGACTCACCTTCCCAGCACGGCCATACCTCTCAATCCATCTGTACCGCTTCACCAACTGGGACCAAGCATGCAAATGCGTGAGTCTTAGGTTCTGTTCTTCCTCACCCTCCACAGCCTGCGAATTGTTGAATGGCAGGAAGGAAAGAGACTTCAGCAAGTGCTACCTCCTCGATAGCCCTAATCACAGTGCTTGTTCAAACAATTTAACTTCCTCAGGCTAGTGGTTATCACGGAGACTTGCACTCTCGTTTGTAAATCCTGGGCTGGGCTGTCCTGGGACCCTTGGTGAGACCCACTCACCAGAATACCTGTCTTCCTTGCACAGAGCTCTCTCAATGGCCCTGGCAGTGCAGCCCATGTTCTTGTCTGCTTTTATATCAGTCATAAAAAGTAACATTAAAGAGCTAGTTACCAAACCTTTATTATGGTTATGCAGATTATTCAGAAAATGACACCTTTGCCACACCATCATCCAAAACTGAAATTGCTAAGCTGTGCATTCAATTCAATCCCTCAGGCTACAAAATGAGATGGTTTTCCTGAAATAACGCCTTCACTATCTGCTCTATGTTGGCGGTCGCTTTACACACGTGACCCTGGGAAATGCTTTACATCCTAACCGAGTGTTAGACGTAAACATGGATGTGAGCACATTGTTATCATGTGCGCGCGCGTGTGTGTGTGTGTGTCTGCGTGTGCACGCGCGTGCTCGGGAATACACATGAATGCATGCATGCATGGATGAATGTGTGCTCTAGTGTGTGAAGGAAGAGGGTAACATGAGTCTGTTCTCTCTCACCATGTGAGGTCCTAGGAGATCTAGTTTAGGTTGACAGGCTTGTAGCAAATATCTTTACCTGTCCAGCCATCTCATCAGCCCTTGACCACACACTTAAAAGTACATTTGACAATTCATGGCATTTGTGCCTGTATTATTATAGCAAGTGTTTGATTAGTAGTTCCTACCCTTATGTTGACTTAGTATTTCTGTTGCTGGGATAAACATATTACCAAAAGCCACTTGGGGATGGGAGGTTTATTTCATTTTACAAATCTCAGATCACTGTCTCTCACTAATAAATTAGGGCAGGAACCTGGAGACAAGAGCTGAGCACAAGCCATGGTGGAGCACTAATGCTAGCTTGCTTCTCGTCACTTACTCAGTCTCCTTCTGTATATACCTCTAGGGTCCCTGCCTGGGTGTGGCACCAGCCACACCTGTGTGCTGCCAAGCCCTTGCACATCAATCATGAACCAGGAAAATGCTTCACAGGCTTGCCACCCCCCTCCACCATTCTGTTGGGGGCAGCTTCTCACCTGCTGTTTCAAGTTGACAAAATAAACAAACTCGGACCTAGGTGTACAATATTCATTTTTAAATGCTCGCTTTATAACTATTAAATGGAGTTTACAGAGCATAATCATTTCACGATACTGCTCTGTATGTACTGCTTACATACATTGTCTTCACAATGGACTAGTGAGAGCTGGAAGAAACATGGCCGACTCTGTTCCCTAAGTACAGACATTAACCATACACTGTTTGGTTACTAGCTCAGGTTTCACAGTCCTCAGTGGAAATGAGACCTGTAAGAGAGGTCGGGCTCTGTAATAATGAATCCCATTTCATAGGAGTGCTCAGTGGACAGGACTGTATGACGATTCAGTGATAAGGTTCCTGCTGGATGACTGACAGTCTACTGTGGGGAGAGCATTAGTATTCGGACTCTCACTCCATCCTTAAAGCTCATTTGAAGTTTGCTCAGGGATATTCTCATGTTACAGATTTTGTGAAAGCTCTGCTTATTGCAAACCACCTGGAGTTCTCTGTCTTCTCTGAGGAGGGTGGACTTCATGATCAATGGCATGTTAAAATGAATAAATAATAGACATGCTATTGAGCTTTAGAAAGGGTCATAAAGGCGCAGGGGACCTGAGACTCTTGGAATGAAGGAAACTGTTCCCAGACACAACAGGACCATGCAATGTGAACTCACGGGGACTGTGAGCTTGCACAGTTAGTTCCTGCACATATTCAGGCCAGATAGGGGTACCGTGAGTGAGAGAGGGGAGTACACTGATGGTACTACCACAGTGGCTCCTACCCACATCCAAGAAGCTACCTGCAGTTGATACCCACTTGAAAAGGAAACATTAGTGTTTTGTAATGGATCTTGCTGGGCCCATATTAACCACACTCCGGGTTAGACCTGGTTCCCATGGTATCTTTGTGGACCTTTTGTTTCAAGTTGCTTTGTTTGGGCGTTTATCTGTCTTACTAATATTTTGCTTAAATACTTTGGCTTTTGTGTTTTATGGTCTGTGTGTGTGTGTGTGTGTGTGTGTGTGTGAGAGAGAGAGAGAGAGAGACAGAGAGAGACAGAGACAGAGAGACAGAGAGAGACAGAGAGAGACAGAGACACACAGAGAGAGACAGAGACAGAGAGATAGAGAGACAGAGACAGAGAGATAGAGAGACAGAGACAGAGAGAGACATACATGGCTCTGCAGTTAAGAGCATGTGTGTATAGCACAGGGTTCAGCCCATGAGACTGCAGCACCCCGGCAGGTTAGGTCATTATGCACCAGTTAACAGTGACGACAAACACGCTATAGACATGCCCCCAGGTCAGCCTCATGTACACAGTTCCTCAATTTAAATGCCCTTTCCAAGTATTTCTAGCTTGTCAACACTTCAACCAGCACAGTAAGACATCGAGATCTAGTTTCATTCTTCTATATGTTAATTCCCAGATTTTCTGCTGCCTCCATGAGACCCAGCTGTAAGGCATTTTCTCAATTCATAACAGTAGCAAATGACAGCTATGAAGTAGCAATGGAGTAATTTTATGGTTGGGGGCCACACAACTGTATTAAAGGGTCACAACATTAGGAAGGTTGAGAGCCACTGCCATAGATTAAGATATATTTTTTCCTCTTGCAGCTGTGGAAAGGACTCAACAAAGAAAGCTTGAAGAATTGCTTCTAGGAGCAATTCGTTAAATAGGACCCAGATTTTCTGGTACCATTTTCTAAAAAGACTATTTTGGTGTTTCTGCCAAACGTCAGATGATTATGGTCCAGCGCTATCTAGATCTTCTGTTCCATTGATGTTCATGTCTGTTTTTATGACAGTACCATGTTATTTTGTTACTGTGGCTTCTTTTTTTAAACAATATTTTTGAATTTTTTGTATATGTACTGGCTGGTTTTGTTTCAACTTGACACAAGCTGGAGTTATCACAGAGAAAGCCTCAATTGAGGCTCAATTGAGGAAATGCCTCCATGAGACCCAGCTGTAAGGCATTTTCTCAATTAGTGATCAAGGGTGGGAGGACCCAGCCATTCTGGGTGGTGCTAACCCTGGACTGGTTCTATAAGAAAGCAAGCTGGGCAAGCCAGGGGAAGCAAGCCAGTAAGAAACACCCTTCCATGGCCTCTGCATCAGCTCCTGCTTCCTGACCTGCGTGAGTTCCAGTCCTGACTTCCATTGGTGATGAACAGCCATGTGGAAGTGTAAGCTGAATAAACCCTTTCCTTCCCAACTTGCTTCTTGGTCCTGATGTTTGTGCAGGAATAGGAACCCTGACTAAGACAATATACATAATGTATCTTGATAATGTCCACCCCTACTTCCCTGTTCTGATTCCTAGTGTGACCCTGTAATAACTACTTTTCTTTAGGCAACATATAAAAGAAAGTGTTAATTTAGGCTTACAGCTTCAGAGGGTTGTAGTCCACAATGGCAAAGCAGACTCAGCAGCAGGAAGAGCTAGAACTCTTTGATCTGCAAATGGGCAGCAAAACACACTGGGAATTGAAGGAGTCTTTTCAGACCTCAAAGCCTGGTCCCAGGGATACACCCCATCTAACAAAACCACACATCTTAATCCTTCCCAATTTCCCAATCAGTTCTACCACATGGGAACCAAGCATTCAAACATACAAACCTGTGGGAGCCATTCTCATTCAAACCACCACAAGCATCTATACGCCTCCTTCACAGCTTAATGTCTTCCCTCACACTTGTTTTATTTGTTTTTTTTTTAAATATGATTCATCCCTGAGTCCAGTTAGTGTTGATCATAAGTGTCTGGTGTGGGGTCAGCTACTTGGGCGTGGGGCAGCTTACTGGTGGCTACTGCTCAAGGATAAGCAAGTCTCTCTTTCCAGTTGGCAGGTACCCTTAGCTTGGATCCGGCCATGTGCTTCCTTCCCCCACCCAAGCTGGAATTTTGGCTCTCAGTTTTAGGTAACTGTAGCTGTAGTGAGCTCGTGTGTGCCATGGTCATCATATGTAGGAATATCCTTTCTCAGCACTCCTCCTCACTGTCCCCTCTGCTGTGATAGTCACTGGACCTTGGGTCAGTGAAGTTAATGTGGACACACCATCTCTGGCAGAATGTTCACCATCACTGAGTTCCTCTCAGTACTCTGAATTGTTCTAAGTCATTGTATTAACCACTTCCCACTGTAAAACAGATGACCCCTGACCAAAGTTGAAAGTAGCATACATGGGTTTAAAGGTGAAATATTTAGAATGCAGTTTGACAATGGGGCCTTTTAACAAAACAAAAAACAAAGCAAACAAACTATAGTAGGCTCCATGGTAGGACCTATGACTTCCTTAGCCATGGGTCTTCACAGTACAGGATCGGAATCCTTTCTACAGAGCTTGCCTCAGATTCAGTCAGTGGCTGACTGCCCATGTATTAGCTGGGTCATTATAGCATATGGCTTGACAGGTTGGCATGTAGCATACAGGATCCAGTGCTGGACAAGACTGTAGATGTCCGTCTTTTCTCACCCAGTGGCCTGCATAGCGCCTGCTAGCATGGTAAAAATCTGGTCAGTTCATGACTGATTTCTTTATGCCCTGTAACCAACTAGTTATACTGAGTGACCAAGAGTAATAGACATTGTTTTGAGTGGCTTTGTCACCTCTGGGCAGTGTCTCCTAATAAGGTACTCGTGCCCAGACTGAAATTTTTATTGTGATAACCCTGTCTTCTGGGAGCAACAGTGCCTATTCACGAGGGGGTACCACTGTTCAAACTCCTTTTGTTCAAATTACATTTATAATTAGTTTACAAACTAGTGATTTCTGCATGCCTTCTTCATAAGTTCTTAGTTTTATTTACCTATCAACGAACCCACCTTTCCCCCACCCCTTGCCCCAGTCCTCAAATAAACCTTTAACTCCTGGTACCCCCCCAGTTCCTGCACCTTATAGTCCTTCCTGCTCTGTTGTACTGGCATGGCTCCTGGTCGAGCTGTGTGATTTGTTGAGTCTGTCATGGCCACCATTTCACTTTGGTTTTCATAAGTATTCCTCATCCCATTTTCATAGTCTGTACTGATTTTCATACTTAACTTGTCTTTGTATAATACTTCATTTCTTGATTTCTTAGTCGTGGATTTCATCTGAATCTTTGCCCTCTGGTGCTGTTACTCTAGGATTGGTGGTTTGGGGAGAAAACAACAGGAACTAAGTCAGATTTTGTTTGTCTGTTTTTATTTCTTTCTCCCTTTCTTTGTAATGACCAGTGTTTGTAGCATTCTGAGGGACAAGACTGTAGTGTGTTTGAGGTGCCCTTTTCCTCTCCCAGTTCTTCCCTGAGAATGGAGCAGCTGCCACATCAACAGACACAACCCAGGATGAACCGTAATTGTCTCTAATGTTTCTTTCCTGGGACTTCTTCTGTGATGGGTGCCATACTTTCTCAGTGTAACGTCTTGTACCACTGTCTGGACTTCTTCTGTGATGGGTGCCATACTTTCTCAGTGTAACGTCTTGTACCACTGTCTGGACTTCTTCTGTGATGGGTGCCATACTTTCTCAGTTTAACGTCTTGTACCACTGTCTGGACTTCTTCTGTGATGGGTGCCATACTTTCTCAGTTTAACGTCTTGTACCACTGTCTGGACTTCTTCTGTGATGGGTGCCATACTTTCTCAGTGTAACGTCTTGTGCCACTGTCTGGACTTCTTCTGTGATGGGTGCCATACTTTCTCAGTGTAACGTCTTGTACCACTGTCTGGACTTCTTCTGTGATGGGTGTCATACTTTCTCAGTTTAACGTCTTGTACCACTGTCTGGACTTCTTCTGTGATGAGTGCCATACTTTCTCAGTGTAACGTCTTGTACCACTGTCTGGACTTCTTCTGTGATGGGTGCCATACTTTCTCAGTGTAACGTCTTGTGCCACTGTCTGGACTTCTTCTGTGATGGGTGCCATACTTTCTCAGTGTAACGTCTTGTACCACTGTCTGGACTTCTTCTGTGATGGGTGCCATACTTTCTCAGTGTAACGTCTTGTGCCATTGTCTGGCTTTGACTTCATCTTTGTATGAATCAGACTCTAACCCTGGCCTGACTTGATACCTAGGGTCAGTGCTGTGTGTAGTTTAACTATGAGAACAACTGGTGCTTATTTGTGGCTGTGATGGCTGAGGTGAGGACAGGCAGAAGAGCTCCCACCCTTGACCTCAGGACAGGTCTGTGGGGCAGCCATGAAAGGCCAGGCCAGTTGATGAGTTAGTATGAAGTGTCTGATTTCCCAAGGCGTGGGCATGGGTAGACAGGGCAACCTCTTTGTAAATTTGTGAAGATTGTGTGCTTCAGGCTTGATACAGAATTCTTATTCCTGAAAGTACAAGAACGCCAAATTTTGTGAGTTAAATGATTTAGCCCCTACACTTAGCCATACCTAGGGCCCATTGGGTTTATATCATGTCTTGACAGTACTGAGAGATAGCTGTTTGTTTTATACTCATTGTAGTGATAATATATGTAGTTGGTTAGGGAATGTTTTACTTTACAAATCATAAAACAGAATCACCTCCCAAGTAGGTAGTGAGCCAAGTATTTAACATATCTACCTGCCAAATGCGACGAGATAATTGTACGGTGAGCAGCAGCCCTTGCATTGGGAGATCCTAAGGCTCTGAGTGAGCTAGTAGCAGGAGTGCAGTATAACTGGTTCTGTCCCAGATGTGCATCCAGACGCTCACTGAAGCAGACTCTCACCCAGGGGTGCTGAGGTTTCAGCGTTTGCATGGCCGTCCTCATGACACAGTTGTGTTCACAGTGGCCCTGGGAGCCAGGGAATGCCTGTGGACGGATGACGCACCCTGTGCCCCTTGCTCTAGTTGAAGCCTAGTCTTATCTGTCCTGTTTTATCATTATTGCCTCTGCCAGGAGTCTCTTGAGCAAGTGCTGTGTGCTCAGCGTGTCCATGGGTCGCAAACAGGAGGGCGGGGGGTCTGCAGATGGGTCAGTCTTTGCATATCGTGAATTTCTGAGACCTGACTTAGGACAGTCTCTTCAGGTTTCAGCTGTCCAAGGAAGGGTCCAAGCTTGGAGGTAGGAAATAGGAGACTGCTTACAGGCCCTGGCACAGTTTTTCTCAGAAAGATTTTTGGGGTCAGCGTTCTTTAGTCAGACTTCATAAACTCATTTGGTTCAGCTCATTTAGACTCTGTCTGCCAGCGTGTGGAACAGGGGATCATGGTGGGACAGGAAGAGACAGCACCATCACACAGTTAAAACAAGCTAAGGAGGCTTCTCATTCAAAGGTCCAAAACTGAGCCAGGCAGAACACTGCCAGCCCTGGTACAGTGCATTGTTCTTTCTTAGCCTGCAAGATAATGACCCTCAGATGGACTTGAGGGGAAGAGAATAGCTGCTCTGTACTCCCTGCTGAAGCCTTCTCACTCCTGTCTTGAGCTAGCACTGCCATCCAGTAGCATAGTCCTGATGGAAATCTTAATATAGAGAAGTGTATGATACAAATAAGTTGAAAGTAATCTACCATATCCTTATTTAAATCTCCCCTCCCTCTGAGCATGGGCTCTGCAGATTTAGCGTTTCCTTGTGCAGGATGTGAGCTGGCATCTCGTCCTCATCCCCTTTGCACTCTTGAGCAATTTATTTCCCTTCCTCCACAATCTTAAGAAATACTCACTGGGATCCAGCACCTCCAGGACAGCTGCCTGTATGTTCAAGCCGCAGCACTTCCTTTCCGTGTTAGCTTCCTCTGTATAGTAGCTGATTCCTGCTGATATCTCTCAGGGTCAAGCCAGTTCACATTCATGCACAGGTGGGGGGCTCACTGAGTCCCACCCATACCTAAGAGCTACCAGCCCCTGATGGCTGCTGGGAGAGGAAGAGTCTTTCCAGGGCTATGCCCCCTATTTGTTTGACCTTCTTCCTGTAGCTAGCTGGACTGTTTTGGGACTTGGCATTATTTGGAGAGGGGCATAAAGTTGGAAGGGAAAACATGGTGGGGTATTCCTAGAGGAGTTGGAGGGTGAATATGATCAAAGTATATTATATGCATGTAAGATATTCTTAATGGATACATTTTAAAACTTGTGAAGTAAAACTTGTGAGAAAGTTTATTTGGTTCTTAGTTGCCTAGGACTCAGTCTTTGGTCCTTGTCACTCTTAGTTCTGGGCCTCTGACTTGGAGACTCAGGACAGGACCGGGAACCCAGTGTACCCTTCAGCATGCCCCATTGCCCAGTCCTCCAACTAAGTTTCTCCTCGTAAATTTGCAGAATAAGAAGTGCTGCTGGCCAGGAGCCACGTGGTCAGCATAAGAGGTTCTGGGGTCATTCTATAGTCGTCGTCCCTCCCCCCCCGCCAAAAGACCAAAATTAGTTTGTTTCTTACCTTTTTACTTGATTAACCTGGATCTTGCTACATTTGAAATCATATGTAGTGTTCTCTAGCAGGAATGGCTGCACATCGGCATTGGGTAGATAGCTCTGTGTGGCCAATCTTGTTCTCTGGAGGCTGTCCAGGAGGACAGCACTCCTGGCCTTTGGAACAAGTCAGCTTTCTATGCTGTGCCTGATGCAGCCTCTGCCAGAAACCCTTCCTCAGATGTACAGAATCTCTCTCCCCCTAGACCAATTCTCTAATGTCTGCTTACATCTGTAGTGTGATTCCTATTGTCTTGGATACACCAAAACCCAAATACTTTGCAGAAGAGAAAAGTGAGTACAGTCCAGAGTTTATCCAGCAAGCACTGTCCCCTGTGTTAGGCCCCGTGTTAGGCGTCTGCTGTAGTTTATCCAGCAAGCACTCTCCCCTGTGTGTACAGCCCAGAGTTTATCCAGCAAGCACTGTTCCCTGTGTTAGGCCCCGTGTTAGGCGTCTGCTGTAGTTTATCCAGCAAGCACTGTCCCCTGTGTTAGGCCCCGTGTTAGGCGTCTGCTGTAGCAGTCAATAACCCGATCTCCTGGGACTTCCATTCTAACTGGGTAGCAGTCACGGATTAGACAAGAATTGTGCAGATATCACATTACCTGTGCTGTGGAGAAGGGTAAATGAGGCAGGTTCAGGGAAGATGGCACAGTAAGGGCATTGCAGGGTGTTTAAACCTGTCACCCCAAGTGGCATACACCAGGACCCATTCTGTGCCTCCTGTCCCCTAACCTCTTTCTTCCTGTGTTCTTCCAGAATACACATTCCCTTCACTACCAGTTAGTTTTCTAGACACGTTCTCTGGGCTCTGGTAAGTGTTCCTGCATAGCAATGCTAAGGAGACTGTTGAAAATGGCACCAGATCTGGGTCCCGGTCTGTCTGGCTCTGGGGGCCATTTGGCTGTGTGCCTCCCTGCACAGTCTGCCATTGCACCTGTCTTCCTGGCAGCCTTGGCAGCCTTGGGTCATGAGCAATGACTCTAAGGTCATTGTTAAGCCAAGACTTCTGCACAGCATATATTCTTGTAGGACGGTATTTTTCTCATAGTTTCTAACCAACTCATAGCACAGTGTGGGCTAATAAGGGTTTGCATCTGGCTCTGCGTATCCCACAGAAGAACCAGCCATCTGTAGAATAAATTCCCACTCAGAATTCCTTCCACCTCTGCTCTCTAGTTTTATTTGGAATACATATCTTTGCTGGTAATTTGCCTTCCTCATAAACAAGTAATTAATATATTTTCATAAAATAACACAAAAGGAAAAGTAGAGGATATCCCAACTGGGACCTCTAGTGGCAGGCAAATCTATGGCAATTTCTTAATAGTAAATAATTACCAAACTTGAGGTCCCTTATCTGCTTCTCTTTTTAAAAATGCCTCTGAGATCCAGGGTGGTGGTACATACTTGTAATCGCAACACTTCAGAGGCAGAAAGATTGAGTTCAGGACCAGCCAGGAGTTACATAGACTATGAAACTAGCCTTGGGTATATGGCAGGCCTCTCACAGACACATACTTCCAGACCTCTGTTGCCTTCCTCGCCTCTGGTTTTGTCTTTAGTCGGAACAGTAGGTCCCACCTGTACTCTCATGTAAATCCTCATGGACCCGCACCCTTCAGTCTGTATGACGTTTACAATTGATACGGTGCTCCTGTACTCTAGTCTGCCCCATAGACAGGAGAGGAGAGGCATGTGCATGCTTATGTACATGGCTAACACGGTATTAGAAATTCTCATGGCGACAGTGTTAGGGTTCTATGCCCGGGATGTATTGTCCATGCCGCAGAGATTGGTAGTCTTGGTGAATGGAGGATGTGGTTTAAATACTGGCTGTGGCCACCACTCTAGCATATTGGCTGGTTGAAGGCTCTCCTGAATGAACCATATATATTCCTGAAAGAAAGCTAGAAGAATTTTACCATGGCAGCTTTTAAGTAGTATTTGTTTTCAAACTGAAAATCCCATTATAGTTCAAATTGACGTAGGGGTTTTTCAAAGGTAACAATTTTGTTGGCTGTTTTGAGTTTTGTTGGTGGTAGTTTTCTTTTCTTTTCTTTCTTTCTTTTTTTTTTTTTTTTTTTTTTTTTTTTTTTTTTTTTTTGGTTCTTTTTTCGGAGCTGGGGACCGAACCCAGGGCCTTGTGCTTCCTAGGCAAGCGCTCTACCACTGAGCTAAATTCCCAACCCCCCGTTGTTTTCTTTTTAAATGTGTTTTGTATGTATGCGTATTTGCCTGGGCGTGTCAGCATACCACATGTGTGCCTGGTGGCTGTAGAGGCCAGAAGGTGTCAGCTTCCTTAGAAATGGAGTTCCAGGGCTTGTAAGCCAGCATGTGGGTACTGGGAGCCGAACCCAAGCCCTGTAGAGGAGTAGCCAGTGCTGTTTACTGCTCAGCCTTCTCCAGCCCCTTGCTTTCTTGTTGGAGACAGATTTACCTCTCTGTTCATTAGTCACCCTGCCTCACCACTTCAGGTGCTAGGATTATAAGCATGTATCATAGTGCTTTGAGTATTACATGTGAATGTCTCTTAGAAAGCAGCTCGAACTCTGGCAGCTCTTGTGCCCTTGGCAGAGCTGAGTTATTGCCACCTGCTGTAGAAAGCTGACCTGGCCGACTCATCCTTCCCTACCATAGGACTGTTGTTCTGATCTCTGGGTTGGGCTTGGAACCCTGCCTACCAGGCCAGACTTCCAAGTGCCTGAAATCCAAGCTGGAGACCCCTATCATTGAAAGCACGGTCTGTCTTGCTTCTTTCCCTGCAGAGGACTTGAAAACACTCCCCCTGTCAAGGTTTGCTTTTTAAAGAATCTCTGATGTACAGAGATCTCGGTTTCTCTTCATGTCAGTGCCCTGGTCAAGGTTGAATTGTGAAATGCGGGGCTTCAGCTGTGCTTCTGTTTTGATCATTTGTTTGTATTTGCTCACTTAATTCCTAAAGTGCTTTAGGATGGCACTTTGTATCCAGCAGTTGGCTAGAGTGTGCTAGTTTGTTAGGTCACAGGATGGCTACTGGGTGTTGAGTCAGAAGACAGAGAGATACACACGGAAGCACATATGGGGTTCTGTAGAGTGAGGCGATCAGCCTTCTGGGAATCAGGAAGGACTGAGGGGACTGCAGTCATCACAGCACTGAAGACAAAGGGCCTGTCTATCTGCTCTGAAGACTTCAGGGGTCAGAGCAATGCTGACCCAGTGTGGCCCCTGCTTTGCCATGTCTGTGGCAATGCACATTTATGCAGTATGTCTGTACATGTGTGTGCCTACACTCAGGTCAGTGACAACATGTTTTTCTTTCCAAAATGAACTATGTTTTCTTGTTTTCCCCAGAACAAGCCTGCCATCACCCATGTTCTCCAGAAATGACTTCAGCATCTGGAGCATCCTCAGGAAATGCATTGGGATGGTGAGTTGCCTCTGCGTCCTCAGCACCCAGCAGCAGCCTGTCTGCCTGCACAGCCTTGGGAGGGAAGGGGTCTCAAAAACAAGAGGACATGCAGGTGAGGCCTGACAGTTGCCGAAGTAGCCATGATCGTAAGGACCTCAGCCACACATTAGGTTTTCCCGGAAGAGTCAGGGTCACACTTTACGCCATTTAATGTGGCTTTCATGAGACCTTCATGTAGGAAAATAAGGACATGTTTCTAGCCTGTGGCACACCAAATCTGTGTTTGCCCATATATCTCCTCAGAGATCCTCTCCTAGAACAGACCCCACTAAGTAGACTCTTGTTTGCTAGGGCTCTGTGCAGAGCCAGCGTCTGTGCTGCCCGTGAGTGCAGTGTGACAGACATGTGCATCGTCTCTGCTGCACTGTCAGGGAAGGGGGTCCATCCTGGGAGAGGGAAGATTGTGGCAGTGTTTCCTGTTGCACTGCCTCCTGGATGCTCTGCCCCCTGATGCTAGGCTAGAAGCCTCTTCCTAGCATGACACCTCAGCTATTAGTGTGGCTACTGAGAACGATAGTAACTAAATAGCATGGCTCTCAATAATTCTGGTGCCAAGGCTTCAGCCTGGGCATTACACTGTGAATGCTGCCGCTCTGGACTACCTAGTGTGCTTCATAAGCTTCCCTGCACATGCCCTTCTGGTGCCAGAGTCTCTTCAGCCACTCTGCCCACCCTGCATTCCCCTAGTGCTCCTTTGCCTTGTCAACAGAGACTTCCTAAGTGCCACTTTCTGGGATGTTTCTCATCCCAGAAACAGTCAGTTTAAATTAATGTCTTCTGAATCTTTCACAGAAAATAATTCAGCTAAGCTTTGTGAAGCTATAATTTCATGACTTTTGTGTTGGCCTGGCCACTCCTTTAGGTGAGACCTGGGCAAGGTATACCACTCCTTGTGACCAGGGCTGCCTCCTGCGTCAGATCAGGGACTGGCTCGAACTTGAGAGATGTATGCAAAGATAGGTAGTTTATACGAAACATCTAGGTGTCTGCTACACCAGCACAGTGCTCAATACAGAGTAGCTCTTATATCGGCAGAAAAACCAGCTGAGAGTCAGAAAGTGGGCTTCAGTCTCCTTCAGTCATATTATGACTTAAGACAGAGCAAACATATGGCAAACATGTACTTAAATTAGATGATGCTGTAGGCTAATAAAAGTCACTTGCTACTGGCTCTAATAGTCTCTTTATAACTAACAAAAGTGTCTCTGGGGAGTATTTTTCAGACCTTCAATAGATGTATTTATCTTTGTCAGATAACATGTAGTTCTGTGTATATGTGTGCTTCTAAGATGAAAGCCAATTTCACAAGAGGATGATTATCATTACCACAGTGATTTTTTTAATGTTAAAGCAATACTGATTTCAGCTCATGAAAATGATTTCATAACTTGCTGATTAAGCAAAACCCATGGTTTGGAGAACACTATTCTGTGTTTCTATAGAATCAATGCCACATCCTTTGAAACCATGTAGGAAAGGAGTTTGTATTAACACAGCATGTGTGGCTGGTCTTTCTGAACATTATAGAAAACACAGCTTGTTGTATGGCTCTTTTCCGAGCCGGTCTCCAGCCGCAGCCAATGTCGGGTTCCTGGTGGCGGCAGGTGTGGGATGTCTGTGGGAGTCACCAACAGTGTGCCTGTTTGTCCTTATCAAGTTCCCTTCTACATTAGCTCTTTCCAAGTTAGGAGATGATGTCATGTTAGATCAAACCTGTCATTGTTCTCCAGAATGTGGCTGTGCTTTTATTTTTAGGCCAGAGCTACAGGTGCAAATAAGCACGTGGCTGCATCATAGATAAAGGAGAGCAAATACAAGCAGCTGTGGGTTGGTGGCACTGCGGAGGTCTGGCTGATTGAAGCTGAGAACGCATGGGCAGAGAGCAGCAGGAACTGAGGCCTTGGGAAGTGACCTCTGATGTTCTAGAGCCATCCACGTGGCTTTAAGGGGCATCACCAGCATCTGGACTGTTCTCAGGTGCTGACCATGTGAGGCCTCTCCTAGGCTGCAGGAAGAGTCAGAAAGCGGAAGTGCTGGGCAACAGCAGAGTAGTGCAAACGGCATTGCCTTAGCTAAAATTGTATTTTCTGTATAAATCACCCTAATGTATACCTGTTATACCCTGCCCCAAAGAAAACAAGTCAGACTTATAACAGTAGCATTCATACATTTTGACCTCCTTAAAGAATTCTTTAAAAACCCCTTTTACATCATGCCCTTGATTCTGTTACAATCACGGTACAACATTAAAATGTTACATGTAACAATCTGTTACAATCTGTTAAAAATCAATTGGTGTTTGAAAAGCCATGTAGGTGCCTTCAACTGCTATATTTCTTCCTTGAACATTATGCAGTCTCTTAATTTGGTAATACAATGTTGGTTGTTTGGTTGGTTGGTTTCTCAAGATGGGACCTTGGTATGCAGCCTAGGCTGGCTTTGAACTCTGAGTCCTCCTGCCTCTGCCTCCCAAGTGCTGGGATTACAAAGTTTCACCACTATGCCTGGCTTAAAAGTTTTAAAAAATAGCAGAGAAGATGTTACTCCAAGTCCTGTTGACCTATTTACACTGTCCCTGTGCACTGTGTCAGACTGACAGAGTGTGAGCGCACCTGGCATCAGCCTCACAGCTCAACACTGATCTCAATTATTTCTTAGTTAATGGCCTGCTGATACAGAGATGGGTAGTGTAATTGGAAATATGGGTTTTAAAACTCAAAGGAGGTAGAAGTAGACAGACCTCTGTGAATTGGAATAGTCTGTCTATCTAGTGAGTTCTAGGACAGCTATGGTTACACAATGAGACCCTGCCTCAAAAATTAAAATATAAAACAAGGCTTATAGGAGAGATTTATCTGCTAGGGATGGTAGGGTCTAATTCTGTGACCAGTAAGGAGAGTCTTTGTTTTCTCAGTTCGGGTATTTATTACCTTATTACGTGATCTAACACCCCTATAGCAGGGCTCACAAGCTCCTTCCTCCTCCTGACCCCAGGACACCATAGTTTGCTTTGTCTCTAAAAACTATAGGATCTCACATTTCTCACACCTATGCAGTCCTTCTTCTTTTCTTCCCCTATTTTCTTTTGAACAGGCTTTTGTTACCAAATAACAGATTACATTGCATGAAGTGAACACTTTATATAACTAGAATTCGATATAAATCTCTTTGTGATTAAAGCTTTCATTAGGCAATGCCTTGCTTGCCAGCACTCTCGGAAGCATTTGCTCTGTTGTCTTTGTCCAAATGTCTCCTTAAGTCTGTCCCCTTCTCCTGACCCTGGGTTCTGAGGCTTTGTCAGCAGACCTGTCTGCAGGTTTAGCTTTGGGAGGCCTGTTCACAGCACTTGGGCCAGGGCAAAGAGCCCTTGTCTTTGATATCCCTTGGCATCCCTGCTTGCAGGTAGCACCGTGACCTTAGTGCTTAGTTACTCTTAAGATGATGAAGGTCTGCTTTATGTTGAATGGTGACTTTTACAAATGAAAATTCTGTAACACTCTGCAGGGATCTGAGGGGGCAACTCCCACTCCCACGGAGAGGCCCTTGCTGTCATTGTTTGTTGGTTAAGTAAACAAGCAGTAAGCTTTCTAATAGTTCAAAGCATTAAGTTCCATCCTCTTATATTTGTATTTCTATTCTTTATTTCCTACAGAAGTTAATTATATTGAACCAATTTTTATCTCTGAAAGTATTTTATTGATTATTTGTATTTGACATCACAAAATGTACCTAATGCCATTATTCTAAATAGTATAGCAGTGACAGCATTATGGGTGGAACAGTTCTAAAACATCAGCATAAAACATAGAATGCTGTTTGTGTGTGAGTGAGGTGATCTGGTGCAGTTAGAGTTGCACATCTGAGCGACCATCTCCAACTGCAAAAATGATAGTGGAATTTTGGGAAAATTATGTTACTTTGATAGACACCAAGATTGAGAAACTCTTTGCACATTAATAAACAGATGGGAGTAGGAGTTTGGGGGATTTTTAATATCTAGGATTGTCATTCACTTCTTTCTCAGCCATATGCCAAAAATTAGATTGTATTATCAAAAATAATTCGTTATGATCTATAAGCTGACAAATCAATTAGGATCTCTCCCACTGTTGGTGAAAACTTAACTTTGGAAAACTGTTGGCCTTGTGGTCAGGGGTGTTACAGGAGGCTCTCCCATACACACACACACACACACACACACACACACACATGCACACACGCGCACACACACACACACACACACACACACGTCTTTGACCCAGTGTTACCCAGCCCTTCAGAAAGGATTCAGAAACTTCCCCCTGAGGCATACTTTGGCCAAGTTAGTAGTTTTGATGAAAGTCTTTTGTGTACCTTGGGTTCTGAGATGTGTTAGTGACTTATCTACTAACACTGTGACCAGTGATGTGGTACAAACACGAGGGACAAAAGATTGGCCTGTGGTTCCAGAGGTTTACTCAGACGCTGGCTGTCCCCTTGACTTGAGGCTGAGTTTCATTGTGCTTACAGGGAGTGGCAGAAGACACTGCTCACTTAGGGTGGTCAGAAAACAGATGAGAGGGCCAGGGACAGGACACCCTTCAAATGACAGCCTTGGAGGTCCCGCTTCCTTCATCCGGCATCATATGCCACCAGTTCTAAGTGCTGCCACCAGGTTCAGAATGTCCCAGTGAAGTCCAGAGTTTTCATGTTCCCATTACCTCTGGCGGATGGAAGTCACCTGCTAGTGACCAAGCCCTCATCACAGAGCCCTAACCACTTTCCCTCAAACTGCATATTTACTTCACTAGGTGGAGATTAGGAAAGAAGGAAGCCTTGCCATTGCAAACACTGACTCGAGACATCACCACCACCTTCAGAGTGTCATGATCTAACATCAGAATCCTCTGAAGAGAACTACCAGAAGTCGCCCTGCTGGGACATGGTTCCATAGCTGAAGTGGGGGAGGGCATGGAGCGCAGTAGATGGGCAGTGCCTTGCGTGACAGAGCCTGCCTCTGGACTCCCTAACAGCAAGTTCTGAGGGCTTCCACACTTAACGAACAAGACAGTTTTTGCAGTGATTGGGGGGACAGGGCACTTGTAGATTTGCTTTTTAAATGAAAAGCACGGCAGGGCCTCATGGGGAACTTAGCCCAGGTGTGGCCCAGGCCTGCCGGAGCTGAGGGGAGGGAGGGGAGCACACACAGGTAGAATACGGAGGAAAAATACCACAGGAAGACTGGCTTTGGCACTTGCAGCCAGGGCGTGCCTTCCACATTTCCCCAGCACGGCAGCTCATCGCCCCTCAGCTTCCTTCTCCTTCCCTGTAGCTTCTCGTGTGTTCTCTCTCCTGCTTTCCTGTTGGTAGTACTAAAGTGCCCCATGCTCAACACACAGACGCTTGTCACTTTTCCTGCTGCGCTGACTTCCATGTGCCCTTCGAGGAGAGGCAGCTACCGCTCCCACCAGAACTGTACTGCTTCCAGAGTGCCTCGCCGTGTTCTAGACTTACTGCTCAGGGCACTGCCCATTGCATTCAGGTGGTCAGGTCATTACCTAATGACAAACACTAGGCCAGAATGAGCTGGCAGGAGTGAGGCCCCCGCTGAGCCGCACTAGATCCTCTATGGCAGGTATCCTCCAGGGCTCTACATGGAAGGAATGTGTCATTGCAGCCTTCATGGCTGTGGGAAGCAAAGGCTCCTGGAGAAGGGTCCAGGGCTGGCTTCATCTTACAGCTTCCTCCTCCTAAGGCACAGAATACTGCTGCTTTCCCTGACTGTGCCGGAAGAACCCAGACACACTGCTCATGAGTGGCCGGCTGCCTGAGAGACAGGGTAGACAGATTTACCACACACCCAAGGTTTCTGTTGGTAACCCACAACTTAGATGTTTGCACAGTTAGATATGAAGATGGTGGACTTATTGTTTGGAAAATAGTCGTCACTTCAGCTTATGGGCTGGGCATGGCGCTAGAATGAAGAGACGGCCTTCCTCCTCTGTCTTCTCAGTTTGTCAGCTGATAAGTAATTCCAACTAGGACTTTCTTCCATTGCATTATTGGTTTTTACTAATGTGCGGGGATCATTTTAAACTTTGTTTTAGCTAGATCACAAGGTAGAGTTGCATGGAATAAATATTTAATTTTTCCTTCTGACTGCAGCTCCGAGATAAAAAGTGTTCCAGCTAATAATGTCTCTTCCTGAAGGCTGACCTTTGGAGTGCATGTTTTCCTGTTACTGAGACCTATACACATGCTAATTTGTTTATATAATAGCTAAGAGATGCCACAGCTAGACTTGCAACAGAAGAAAGCAACAGTATATTTGAATTACTAAGGACTAGGAGGGACGGAGGGGAAATATACATTGTGTAGCTGTTTTTATTACCTACTTAAGGCTTTGTAAGTTTTAGAAACCAAAATAAATGTAAGATTATTTTTTAGTTAACTCCAGACAATGGAGGAAATAAACTTGCTGTCCAGTTGGCAAGTTTAAAATAGCTTACTGTGTGCGCTTGAGAATGGTCAGGGCTGTTTTCATGGCTATCTGGACTATGTGCACACATTTCCTGTGTCCCCTCCACCCCGTGTGTGTGTGTGCGTGTGCGTGTGTGTGTGTGTGTGTGTATGTGTGTATGTGTGTGTGGTTTCTGAGACAGGGTCTCACTCTCTATCCCTGGCCCACACTGCCCTTCAGCTCCCAGAGATCCACCTGCCTCTGTGAAATGCTGTGGGTAAAGTCATGCGCCACCACATCGAGCTCCTT
This sequence comes from Rattus norvegicus, assembly GCF_021556685.1. NCBI lineage: Eukaryota > Metazoa > Chordata > Mammalia > Rodentia > Muridae > Rattus > Rattus norvegicus. The sequence goes on along the minus strand of NC_141551.1, from coordinate 4,154,543 downwards.
AATCTTTTATTTGGCCAAGGTAGTGGCTTCCCATGTTCTTACGTGTTTGCCTTCTGAGTCCCTGTAATGAAGATGTGTTTAAATGTGTAAACTCTCCCACCCCAGTCATCTGTTTATTCAGTGACAGTGAAAAATTCCTAGTATCTGTATCCATATGCCATTCTGTTCAGTAGTTGTGGGGCACTGCTGTGTCAGGAGTGGATCACCCTGCACCCTAGGTGTGTAGATCCTCTCAGATGAAGTAAGGAGCCCTTCCCTCATTCTCCCGCTTTCTACGCTTCCGACCCGGTCTGTGCCAGTGGCCAGGCAGCTGATTCCCAGCACCTCGCCTCCGTGAAGCCCTGGAGGATTTAAGGCCCTGTGCACACTGCAGCGATGATGCTAATAACTCGTCAACTCAGTTGCTCACTCAGTGTGTCTGGCCCAGTCGTGAGTACTGATGTAAATTAGTTCATGTAACGTTTTCAACCCTTATTGAGCTGTTCAGTGACTCTTGTCCCACTTTGGGAGGAAAGGTTAGCCTTGTTCATGGCCACATAAGAAAAAGTATAGGGCTCTGATCTAGATTTGGGGAGTTTTTTCTTGAAACTAGTTTTTCCCTTCTAAAAAATACATATAATGAATGCAAAGTCTATCACCCTATATTTGTGTGTGTGTGTGTGTGTGTGTGTCTGTCTGTCTGTCTGTCTGTCAGTTTCGGGTGGGGTGCATCTGAAAGCCTGTGCAGAGACCAGAGACGTCATGGAGTGGAGATTCTTCTCTTAGCACTCTGTTCTTAATCTTCGTGGAAGGATCTCATGCCCTGAAGCCAGAGCTCAGGGATGTTCTTGGCTAGACTGGAAGCCAGTGAGCTCCAAAGATCCTCCAGGGTTCATGCCCCCTGGAGCTGGTGCTATGGCCATTTTCTAGGACACTGGCTTGATCCCAACTCCAGCTGGGATCCCAACTCCAGCTGTTAGGATTGCAGTGTAGGCCTTACTCTGCCAAGCTTTCTCAGGCCCACTCTAACCATTTCCTTGTGATGTTTTTGCAAAGATTTTTGGGCTTTGTTTATTTGTGTGTGTGCGCCCACATGCACATTTGTGGGACTCGGCTTGTTACAAGGTACTGGATGCAAACTTCATTCCTCATGATTAAGCAGCAATGATTGACCACTAAGTCATCTCCCCAGCACCACCTTGACCACCTTTAAGTGTCATGAAGAACAGATACTAGGCCGTGTTCTCTTCATCGCCACGCATTACAGAACTCTTGTAAAGCCACTAACCACTGGCGACAGTTGCTCTTCCCTGGCCCTGGCCGTGCCACTCTGTCTGTTCAGAGGCCACACCTCTGACTCTGAGGCAGAAGAGGACTTGCTGTGTGCAGTTGTGTGCCTTTGCTATGGCACTTCATCCACTCCCCACCTCTGTCACTGCTCCCTTTCTCCATGCTGACACTGCTGCAAATGTCAGTGATGGTTGTAAGGTGAGCCAGCCTGAGTGTGAGGTTATCAGCTTCTATCCGCTTTCTTCTGGCCTCGTTAGGTATATGTTTGTTAATCTATTTATTTTTAAAATTAAAACATAAGTATACCATTTCTCCCTTCCCTTTCCTCCCATGACCATCCCATGCAACCTATTCCTCATTCTCAAGTTTATCTGTTTATTGTGTCTTTCTTCCTTCCTTCTGATGAGAAGTGCGATATGTATTCATTTTAGGAAATGTGCACACGAAGTGAGCAATGAACGCCTTTCTTACAGTTTAGCAAAAATATGTACAACATCTCCTCTCTCTAAAAGTCGAGTCAGAGGGCCATACAGAAAAAGTATGCTAACATCCCATAAGTAAAATAAATATATTTAAATAAACTTAACCTGCTACAACAGAGAAAGCCCGAGTGGGGGGGAAAGCCATTATTGGGCATGGAGAGGCGGCTCAGTAAGAGCATTGTCTGCTCTTGCAGAGGACCTGGGTTTGTTTCCTAGCGCCCTCATGGTGGCTCACAACCTTCTTACCTCTAGTTCCAGAGGACCTGATGTCCTCCTCTGGCTCTGCGGGCCCCAGGAATGCATCTGGTAAGCATACATACATGTAGGCAAAACAGCATATGCATACACATTAAAAAAAGCACGCTTAAAATAGACCATTGACATTTACATTCCTTAAGTTTGTTTCATAATTTTATATATAATCTTATAATTATATTTTATTAATATTTATTTTCATTTAATTATATTCAAATATAGAATAATCATTATCTAATTGAAAATGTTTATATTTCCACATTTGTATTTTGTTGTAAGAATGCGGATTGCTGTCTATATGCAGGTGAGGGCAGGCAAAAGAGAAGGCTGTGATTGGGCCATGGAAGAGGAAGGCAGGCTGAGAGTTTTAGAGATGGGACAGAGATGGACAGAGACAGAGAGAGGAGAATGAGAAGGAAGAGACAAAATGAAACTTACTGGAGAGGAAGATGAACCTGATCCACGTGGCTTTAAGTAGCCGCAGGTAGCTATGAATATCATAGAGGAACTATAGAATTATATAGGCAATTTGACCTATATAGGAGTGCAGCTTGTGTTTGTATCAATTGGGTTTTGAATTCTTTGAGCATTTGGGGTTGAGAATTTGCTGATATAAGTCTGGCTGAGTTCTGATTTTACTGGGCTATGGGGATTTGTGACAGCGAGCCACAGGGCCTATGGCGGGGAGACAGGGGCGGCTCAGAGGCAAATGAGCTGCGAGAAGTTGGGCTGACCACAGCATGGGGATAACCACGGTGGCTGGGAGACTGCGGCAGCCGGAGAGTAGCTGGCATCAGTAGGATTGTTTTAAGTAACTACATGCAGCATAAGAATTCAAATGACTTTACATGATTTCCATATGAACAAAAGAAGATATAAGACTTGTACATCACTAGCTGAGGGTAGCCATCGTTGTCTTCTTGCTGCTCCAGCCTTGTAGTATGTCTGTGCAGATATATAGGAAAATTAAATTACGTTTCTTCTTATGTCGTTCTGTGACCTGCTTTTACAGGCTTTAACACCTCTCTCTCTTTTTTTTCAGAATGAGAAAAGCAACTTTTGAAGGATAAGAATAAATAATTGATAACTACTCAAAGTGATGTAAATCTAAAATACTAACAAATGTTATTAATCAACTGGTACTTTCTATAATGCCTATTCTATTGGGACAGCGAACTCTTATCATAGGTGATAATAACTGTGTTTTTGTCAAAAAAAAAAAAAAACCCAGAAAGGTAATTTCCTTAGATGTGATTAATGAAACTTTGCTCTTCAAACTTTATTTCTTAAATTCCTTTATTTTTTTCAGAACAGTTTTTTGTATAAAAACTGTTGAAGTTGCAGGAGTTGTCAAAGTTCCTGTCTGGTACATCTGCACAGCGTACTCTGGTTGGCATGCCTCGTTAAAATAATCCATTGATACACATTTGCACACTGGAATTCCCAGCTGGGCTGGTATAGAGGTCATCCCTTGTCTTATTTCCGAGTCATGACTTGTGTGTCTTAAATGCACTGTGCCCACCTTCTTGTATACTGATCCCACTTCACAGCAGGGTTTATACCTTCCTCTTAGCAGTGGGCTTACCACTGGGCTCTCAGTTGACAGCCTTTTCAGATCAGCAGCCTTCATTCGTGGCATGTCGAAGTCTCTCCAGTGTCTCTTCAGACCTTGTTTACCCTTTTTAGTGCAGTCTTCCCCACTCTGCATTGCCCATTAACTACTGCGTCATTAAACCCTTGTCCTCAAGACGCTAAGCAGTCTGTGAAGGCTACAGAGGATATGGCACCTGGTGACAGCCACTTGAAAAGTCACAAACTTGAGGCTAGGGGAATGGCATGTCCCAGTGCAGCAGGGCACAAGCACTTACAATGTGTCCTCCTTAGGGGTGACATCCAGGGCATAAGGTACTGTCCTGAGGCTGGAAAGTGGCTCAGCATTCTATGCTCCTGCTCTTCCAGGACTCAGGCTCAATTCCCACATCTACATCTATGGATGGTGCTTCACAACCATCCATAGCTCCAGTTCCAGGGAATCCAGTGTCCCCTTCTGACCTCTAGGCACCAGGCACACATGTGCTGTACACACACACACACTCACACATACATACACACTCTCTTACTCACACATAACTCACCACATATACACTTACACATACATACATACACACACACACTCTCACACATGCACACTCACACATACTTATACATACACATGTGCACACACAGGCAAGCAAAATACCCCAACACACACACTCACCACATGCATACTCACACACACATTCACACACACAGACAACTCACCACATACACACACATATACATACACACACACTCTCACACACATGCACACACACAACACTCACACGCACACACGGTCACTTTCACCGTAAGTTGTTATTGCTCAGCGTGGATAAGACAAGCTGATGCATCCTCATAAGGCAGGAGAGTGTTATCTAACATGATCAAATGCTGACTTGCGAGCATTGGAGTGACACTCGTGTCTGAAGGAAGAGGAGATGGGATGCCTGAGGAGGGAAGTCCTGAACTGGGCCTGCACATCTGTTAGGAAAGTTTAGCGAAGAGAGCAGGGTTGTGCGGGTTACGAGTGTCTTCGTGAATGCTTTTCTTTCCTGCCTGAGGCAGTGTGGCATCATAAGGACTCAGTTAAGTCTCTGCTGAATGAGCATGAGCGCGACAGAGCAGAGGGGAAGCCACACTGCTGAAGGACCAGCCGCTCCCGCGTGAGTGGAGTATGGACCGAGACAGTTTGCTTAAGCTTTCTCCTGAGCAGGTCTGTGACCTAGACGCTTCATAGAAAGTTGACCTGAAGCTAAATATGCCTGAGTTATGGAAGGTACAAGATTACCGTCATGGAATATGTACACTCAAGTGTTTTTAATTCAGTAACATGTATGCAGTTTACTGATGTGTCCAGAGCTGGTCTTAGTGGCTGCAAACACTGTGCTTTATGTTAAATGCTGTGAGCATCATCACTGGAAAACCTGGCACAAAGCTGAACTTGGCCAAAATTAGAGTTAACAAATGAAGCCTGGTGTTAGGCCGATTTGATTTAGTGCTCTTAACATGGGTGCAATGCTCCCCACCCCACCCCCACAAAACTAGGAAAGCACGGGAGCAATACACAAAGTCGATGCCAGCCTTTTTTTTAAAATTTTTTCTTTTATAGGATTTTTTTAAATTTAAATTTTAAATGTTATCCCCTTTCCCGGATTCCCCTCCAGAAACCTGCTATCCCACCCTCCCACTCCCCCACCCCTGCTTCTATGAGGGTGCTCCCTCACCCACCCACTCACTTCCTCACACCACCCCAACCTGACATTCTCCTACACTGAGGCATCGAGCCTTGAGAGAACCAAGGGTCTCTCCTCCCACTGATGCCCAACAAGGCCATCCTCTGCTACATATACGGCTGGAGCTATAGGTCCATCCCTGTGTTCTCTTGGGGTGGTGGTTTAATCTCTGGGAGCTCTGGGAGTCTGGTTGGTTGACATTGTTGTTCTTATGGGGTTGCAAACCCCTTCAGCTACTTCAGTCCTTTCTCTAACTCCTTCAATAGGGACCCTGTTCTCAGTTCAATGGTTGACTATGGCATTCACCTCTGTATTTGTCGGACTCTGGCAGAGCCTCTTAGGAGACAGCTATATCAGGCTCCTGTCCTCATGCACTTCTTGGCATCAGCAGTATTGTCTGGGTTTGGTGTCTGTATATGGGATGGATCCCCAGGTGGAGCAGTCTCTGGTTGGCCTTTGCTTCAGTCTCTGCTCCAAACTTTGTCTCCGTATTTCCTCCTGTGAGTATTTTTATTCCGCCTTTTAAGAAGGTCTGAAGCATCCATAGTTTGGTCTTCCTTCTTCTTGAGCTCCATGTGGTTTGAAAGCAGAAGATTTTCTCTTTCCTGTACATATACATACATACATACATACATACATACATACATACATACATACACACACATACATACATATGAAAATGTACAATATGAGTCCACACCTCTGTCCACTGCACAGACTTGTGTATACATGAGCACACCTCTGTCCACTGCACAGACTTGTGTATACATATAAGTACACACCTCTGTCCACTGCACAGACTTGTGTATACATGAGCACACCTCTGTCCACTGCATAGACTTGTGTATACATGAGCACACCTCTTTCTGGAAGTGCACTTGAACATTTTTCTCTGGGATGCAGCAGGAAAAGTAGAGAAAGAGACACTTTCAGATTTTACTTTGTGGTGTGTGTGTGTGTGTGTGTGTGTGTAAGAAATTTTTGAAGTATAAATAATTGATAACTACTTAAAGTGATGTAAATATAAAATACTAACAAATGTTATTAATCAATTGTCTGGTATTTTCTATAATGCCTATTCTATGGGGGACAACAGACTCTTACCATAGGTGATAACTGTGTTTTCCATTAAAAATACGTTTTACTCAGATAAAATTATATAACAAAACACAAATGTGCAAATATAACATCTTGATTTCCACAGAAAGAATTTGGATGTCCTATTGTGTTATTTTCTCTCATATTCCCTTGAGATAGGGTTTGCTGTGGTTTGGTTTGCTGTGGTTTGGTTTGCTGTGGTTTGGTTTGTTTTGGTTTTACTGAACCTGGAGCTAGACTGGTACCTAGCAAGCCCCACTGATGTTCCAATCTGAGACTTCCCTAGCTCTGGGATTACAGGCATGTGCTATTTACATGGCACTGGGATTTGAACTCAGTATCAGACAGGGAAACAAACTACAAGAACCCAGTACAGATGGACTTCGTCAGCCTGGACCAGATTTCAGTGAGTCTAGTGCCAGGTAGTTAATTGTCAGTTTATTTAGAGCAGCACAATTCGGACAAAGGTTTCCAGGCACCAAGCAGTCCAGTCAGTCCAGTTTCACGTGTACAGTGCAGCTTAAGGTGTAACTGAGAAGAACCTCCTCTGGGAAGTGCATGTGACATGAGCCTGGGTCCTACAGCTAAAGGCCTAGGGTCTAGTGTGGTCTCTGACCAATAGCGAAAAGGTCAGCAAGCCATCGAGTACATGTGACAGCCCCACTAAGGACGGGCAGGGAAGAGTCTGGAGTGATCACTCTGGGGAATTAGGTGAAGTATCTCTCCACAGATAGCAAGAAGGTCACCAAGTTGTTAGCAGCCTCCATGCTCAGCTCTCAGATGGGATGTAGGTGTTTGCTTTCTCTCCCCCACTAAAGCACATCCCTGAGTCTCCTAGGTGCCTTTCTGTGAGTGTAGTGCCCTCTGCGCTTTGATAGCAGGCGCTCTTACTGTGCACTTGTGTTTCATACCGTGAACACCATATTTTTGCCTTTTAAAAGTAAAGTATATTTCCAAGTTGAAGAGGAGCCTGGAACATCATAATTAAAACAAGGCATGGTAGTTCCACTGTCCGTGACTTAGACCAACAGTGACTCTGGGCTTAATGAGATCTTGGCTATGCATGGCTGAACCTTCTTTTCTTTCCTTTATGATTTCTTTTCTTCTTTGTCTCCTCAGTGCAGCAGTAGACATTTTCTCTTTAATGTGTTGAACTGTTACTCATCCCTGCTCCATTTCTGGCTGCTTTTAATGCAGTTAATGGCAGCTATATGACGTTATATAAAGGTAGCTATATGAAGGCCAGGTGTAATTTTAATTTTGCAGGCCCGTAAGAAGCAGATGTAAGGAAGAGTCCTCTGACTCTGACACCAGACATCTCAGTCTGGTGGTGTTGGTCCTGGGTTACACTTAGGACTGTCCCCCTGCGTGATGATGTCAGCTAGATTCCCAAGGAAGCATCGCACAGTGGTAGGAAGAGTTTGGAAGGATCATTGAGCATTCTAAAATACTAAGATAAGTTTGTCGCTTTTTTGAAAGTACCCTGTGATGATACTTGGGCAGTACAGGGTAAATGCTAGAAAGGTGGTTACTCCATGCTAGAGAGCCTTGTCCAGTGGGTGACTGGGCAGAGGGAGTGTAAGAACATTTTATAAAACAGAGATAGCCTTCTAAAGTCATCCCACATTTATGTGTGGGTGCTCAGAAAAGCCCAGTGTCAGCCAAACATGGCCTCAAGTTTAGAAATGACCCATAAACGTGGTGTATATGGCTGCTCTAAGTCCATTGTTGCAGTATGATGGAAGCCAGCAGCCAGCTATTTGGGTTAAGGTACCTGCTATGAAGCATGATCCCAGGACCCATGCTGGAAGGAGAGCTGACTCCCACCTCCTCTGTACTGTGGCACATGCACATCCGCACACATGCACACATGAGAGACAAGTAAAAATAAACAAGCAAGGTTTTTAAAAGATGAACTTACGTGCACTGTGGTCTTCATGGGTTCATTTGAGCTAAGAGTGATTGGTGACTCAGGCAGCCTCAGGCCCCAGCCGGTCAGTATTCCATGAAAAGGGTTGGAGGGGAATTACAGAGGCTGTCCTTGATGAGAGAGACAAAACAGGTTTCATCAGTTCGCGCAGACAGTTGCTTCTCAGTGGTCTCCTTGCAGTTTCTGCTTTGCTTACTTACATAATAGCCTAAGGTACCAGAGACACCTCTGCTCCTCAGAGCTGTGTCAGCATCAGCCTTGGCTTCTGGGTCCCCACCTCTGCCCCTCAGAGCTGTGTCAGCATCAGCCTTGGCTTCTGGGTCCCCACCTCTGCCCCTCAGAGCTGTGTCAGCATCAGCCTTGGCTTCTGGGTCCCCACCTCTGCCCCTCAGAGCTGTGTCAGCATCAGCCTTGGCTTCTGGGTCCCCACCTCTGCCCCTCAGAGCTGTGTCAGCATCAGCCTTGGCTTCTGGGTCCCCACCTCTGCCCCTCAGAGCTGTGTCAGCATCAGCCTTGGCTTCTGGGTCCCCACCTCTGCCCCTCAGAGCTGTGTCAGCATCAGCCTTGGCTTCTGGGTCCCCACCTCTGCCCCTCAGAGCTGTGTCAGCATCAGCCTTGGCTTCTGGGTCCCCACCTCTGCCCCTCAGAGATGGGTCAGCATCAGCCTTGGCTTCTGGGTCCCCATTGACTTTGTCCACATCCTAGTGCTGATGTACGATGGAGTGCCACTGCCATCAGCCCATGCTCATTAAATGGTGTACTCTGAGGCCACAAAGAATGCCTGGGCAGTCTCTATTTCCTTGTACTGCTAGGTACTCCATAATGGAAAATGTTTGTAAAGATTTATGAAGCTGAGTTGGTTTTAATTAAATTTCTTGAGTTGAGCTTTCCCATTGCTTCTTTTTTGGGAACACGTTATCTAAAGCAGCAGCAGCAGCAGCAGCAGCCGCAGCAGTAGCCGTAGCAGCAGGAGCAGCAGCAGCACCCGCCAATACATCTGCCGTGTATAATGCTGATGTAACAGTTTCGGTTTCTTCCTATAGGAACTGTCCAAGATCACAATGCCAGTCATCTTTAATGAGCCTCTGAGCTTTCTGCAGCGGCTGACTGAGTACATGGAGCACACTTACCTCATCCACAAAGCCAGCTCATTCTCTGATCCTGTGGAAAGGATGCAGGTATGTGGCAATGACTCTTGGGAGAGGTGTAAGTCTGAGACTTTTGTCTCTCATCTCCTCCGCCCTACCACAAACACACATGTTCACATACGTGAGGCAGACACTGACATAGATGCTCACACACATGGCTACTGGTGTGAAGTCCAGCTGGGCATGGGATATTCTCAAAGCTTAAGAGACTTTTGCTGGGGAGAGGTTCTCTGTAAGGGGGCAGGCAGTATTGGGGGTATAAATCAATAAATAAGTATTAGAAAAGATAGGTGACCTGTAGCGAGAATACCTTGTATCTGTACGGATGTGGCACTGCCGGTAATTAATCTCATGGCCTCTAGTTTGGGCAGGAAATAGAAGGTGGGGCATCTGGGAAGCCGAAAGGATTCTGGGATAGTGGCAGGCAAGAAATTTGCCTGGGAAGACCTGACAAGACAGATGCTGGAACCTGAGCACAGGTCATCAGCCACATGGCAGAATGTAGATTAGAGTAAGTGGGTTATGTTAAGTTACGATTTAGTCAGAGAAGAGCCTAGCTATATGGCCAAGGGATTTGTAAATATAAAGAGGAAGAGGAGGAGAGGAGAGGGGAGGGGAGAGGAGGGAAAGGGAGAGGAAGGGAGGGAAGAGGGGAGGGGAGGGAAAGGGAGAGGAAAGGGAGAGGAGGGAAGAGGAGAGGGGAGGGGAGGGAAAGGGAGAGGAGGGAAGAGGAGAGGGGAGGGGAGGGAAAGGGAGAGGAGCGGAGGGGAGGGGAAGAGAAGAAAGGAGAAGAGAGAAAAGAAAGTCTTTTGTATCATGTCCTCCGGCCATCCTCTGGGGATGGTCACTGTAATGAAGACTGATGGGAATTTCAGGAGCCACAGAAGCAGGTCATACAACTAGACTTGGCTCCTGGAAGCTCTTTCCAAGTCTTCAGTTAAGAATGTAGCATGCATGTGGTAATTGGGAAATTGACATTTCTTTTTGCAAACTTTATTGAAGATCTCAAAAATTTAGAATGCATGGTCACCAAAACATGTTTATGTTGGGTCAGTGTTCCAGTATGTATATTCATAAGTGCTCAATTCAAGGAACAAGAAGTTGAACTTTTTGATTTTTAAAGTAAAAGATGTTTGCATGGTGTCCATGGATGGTGCGGCACCAGATACAGTTCTTCAAATAAAGCGGCATCTCCCTGTTCTTCCATTCACATAACTGGCTTTTCACTTCAGTGGAATCATAGCCATGGCTTCTATTGCTGTGATAAAATACCCTGTCCATAACAATCTTGATGAGGAAAGGGTTTATTTCAGCTCACAGTTCCACATCACAGTCCGTCACTAAGGGAAGTCATGGCAAGAGTCTGGAGGCAGGAGCTGATGCAGAGGCCATAGAGAAGTGCTGTTTACTGGCTTGTTTGTCATGGCTTGCTTAGCCTTCTTGTAGGACCCAAGACTACAGCCCAGGGATTGTCTCACCCACAGTAAGCTGGGCCTTCCGCCATCAATCGTCAATCAAAGGCACCACAGGCTCTCCCAAAGCCAGTCCGGTGGGACATTTCCTCAGTTGAGGTTCCCCTTCCCAAGTGACTCTAGCTTGTATCAAGTTAACATAAAACTGAGTCAACAAAGTTGGCTTTTTCACCAATTAAGTTTAGTCTTGTATCTTTTTTTCCAATTCTAAATGTATAGTTGGTATATCTTTAACTGAACATGTAGACTTTTTCTTTGCTGTCAGTCCATGAATGAAATAATTTTTACAGTTTTAGATACTATAGTAACTAGAAAATATGTAATATATACAAAAGGATATGTGTAGTTAAGTAAGGATATGTGCAAGTGCTATGCCATTTTATAAGATTTAAGCATCCACAGAGTTTGACATTTGAAGTGTGCGGTAAAACCAGTCCCACTGAGAGACAACTGTGATTTAAAGTTTTTAAAAAGCCAGCATATTAGTAGTTGGCTTAAAGGGTTTTTGAAAGTCCTTGGCAGAATTATAGCATGCACATGATCTCATAAAAGCCATGTGTGAGGGTAACACTATAGGAGAAGATCCAGGAACTTTCATTATGAGTGTACAAGCTTCTACAGTAACTTTAGAAAGCCACGTTAAAAATCCAAACAAATTAAGCCTCTCAATAATTTTGTTAGTCACTGCCTTCTATGCCCCTTTGATTCCTGAGAGGTGTGAGTGTTAATAACTTCTGCAATGCTCTGTTCCAGTGTGTGGCTGCATTTGCTGTGTCTGCCGTTGCTTCTCAGTGGGAGCGCACTGGGAAACCCTTCAACCCACTTCTGGGAGAGACTTACGAATTAGTTCGGTGAGGTCTTCTGCTCCGTTGTAGATGGCTTATTGAATGCGTGTGACTTATATAAAGTTTTTAGCGAAGAAAAATGTGTATATTGAGTGTCTCTAAAAAATTATTTGTGTCTGGAATATACTAATTATTTTGAAGTTTATGTCTATGAAACTTCAGTAACTATCAAAAATACAAAATAATCATGTAATATACCATCATTTAAAAAAAATTACAAGTGTATCAGTGTTACCAACCTTCTAGGATTAACTCCCCTCCATTTTTAGGTGCATAACGTGAAGGTTACTATTGCTGTGATAAAACACCATGACTAAAAGCAACTCAGTGAGAAACTGTATTTCACTCATAAGTTCATCTTCAAAAGCAGTGAGAACAGGCCCTCACACAGAACAGGAGTTCACACAGGAGGGGTGCTCACACAGGACAGGAGCTCACACAGGACAGGAACTCAGCAAGACAGGAGCTCAGACAGGACAGAAGTTCACACAGGACAGGAGTTCACACAAGACAGGAGCTCAGACAGGACAGGAGTTCACACAGGAGCTCACACAGGACAGGAGCTCACACAGGACAGAAGCTCACACAGGACAGGAGCTCACACAGGACAGGAGCTCACACAGGACAGGAGCTCACACAGATCAGGAGTTCACACAGGAAGAGTTCATACAGGACAGGAGCTCACACAGGACAGGAGTTCACACAGGAAAAGAGTTCATACAGGACAGGAGCTCAGCAGGACAGTAGTTCACACAGGAGCTCACACAGGACAGGAGCTCAGCAAGACAGGAGCTCAGACAGGACAGAAGTTCACACAGGACAGGAGTTCACACAAGACAGGAGCTCACACAGGACAGGAGCTCACACAGGACAGGAGCTCAGCAAGACAGGAGCTCAGACAGGACAGGAGCTCAGCAAGACAGGAGCTCAGACAGGACAGGAGCTCACACAGGACAGGAGCTCAGACAGGACAGAAGTTCACACAGGACAGGAGTTCACACAAGACAGGAGCTCAGACAGGACAGGAGTTCACACAGGAGCTCACACAGGAGAGGTGCTCATGCAGAAGAGGTGTTCACACAGGAGGAGCACTCACATAGGACAGGAGTTCACACAGGAAAAGAGTTCACACAGAACAGGCACTCACACAAGAGAGGTGCTCACACAGGAGAGGTGTTCATACAGGACAGGAGCTCACACAGGAAAAGAGTTCACACAGGAGAGTTGCTCACACTGAAGAGGTGCTCACAGAGGACAGGAGCCTGGAGCTGAAGCAAAGGCCATGGAGGGGTGCTGCTTACTGGCTTGCTCTTCAAGGGTTTTTCGACCTGCTGTTTTATAGAACCCAGGACTGCAAGCCCAGAGATGGCATCACCCACAATGGGCTGGGCCCTTCCACATCCATCACTAATTAAGAAAATGTCCTACAAGCTTACCTTCAGCTCAGTCTTATAAAGGCATTTTCTTCATTGATGTTCACTTCTCTCAGATGACTCTAACTTATTCCAAGATGACATAAACTCAAAACAGGAATCTAGAGGCAGGAACTGAAACAGAGACCATGGACGAGTACAGCTTACTGATTTGCTTGCTCATCCTGCTTCCTTATACTGTCCAGGACCGCCTACCCCAGGGCAGCACTGCCCAGAGTAAGCAGGTTGGGTTGGGCTCCTACGTCAATCATTGATCAAGAAGCTCTGCTGTGCACTTGTCTACAGACCAGTGTTATCGAGTATCTGCTGTCAGGAAGCAGAGAGCAGACGGGGGAGTGAATCCAGGCTACCAACCTTCCGACCAGCCTCTAGTGATTCACTTCAGCCACCAGCTGGGGACCAAGGTTTCCAAAACACAGGCTTGTGGGGGACATTTCACATTCAAACCAAGCCATGCTCCTCATGTAAATCACCCAAACCCATAGGAGTGTTCTTTGTTTTGAAATGGACAAGCAGCTCGCCTTCCAATGGCATTGGACATCATAGCTTAGGTCTTGTTGTTCTCATGGAAGCTTGCACTATAGTAAGGATAATAAAAAGTTTTCTTCATTGACCTTTCCCTCAACATTTTAACAAATTAAATGACAGTTAACTGCAACGATGTGTTTTTCTTTTTTCTTTTAACCTTAAGAGATGACCTTGGATTTAGGCTCATCTCAGAGCAGGTCAGCCACCACCCCCCCATCAGTGCATTCCATGCAGAAGGACTCAACAACGATTTCATCTTCCATGGCTCAATTTACCCCAAGCTGAAGTTCTGGGGCAAGAGTGTAGAAGCAGAACCTAAAGGGACCATCACCTTGGAGCTTTTAGAGTGAGTACAGGGAAGCCATTCTCTCTCGGGCGGGCGGCCCTGCTTGTGGATCTGCACACACAGAGCCTACCATGCCTTCCAGCGAGGACCATGGCAGCAACAGTGTTATGTAGAGTGCGCTTCCTGCCTGCCCCTGGGTGACAGACTGTGGGAAGCATGGCAGTAGCCCCCTGCTAAGCAGGCTGGTTGGTGCAAACAGTTTCATTGGTGTTTAATGTGTGTGGATCAGCTATGAGGTAGGTGCAATGAACTCAAAGGCAGTTCTTACAAGACCAGCTGTCTGGCTCCCATGATGCCATTCTTAAAAAAAAAATCCTTCTAAATTAAATTCATCCTAAATTAGTGAGGTGACAATTATGTGACACGTTGAACCTTAGGCTGGTGGGGAACTCTTCTGCAGGATTAACTTGCATTTCTAAATGAGCTCATATGTCCTCTGCCTGCTAACTAGGATTGGAAACCCTGGGCAGGAGCCACATGGCAACGTTCTGGGATTCTGAACAGTAAGGACAAACAGTAAAGAGAACAGAGAGAAGAAAAGTCAGACCCTCAAGACCAGCTTGGCAGTGAGATTTTGTATTTTCTCCTCGCTGAGGGGCTGAGCAGCAGATTACAAACAGCATTAGAGGCAGACAGAGGTGGTCCCAGGAGAGACCCTTTCTCCTCTCCCTAGAGATGCCTCACAGACAGAGTATTAAACTCAGACTCGTTTTACCTTTAACCTTTTCCCAAAGCAAGTGCCTGGTCCTCTGGTGCTCCTATGTACTAGGCGCTACTCTCTGAAACTGAGAAAACACTCAGCAGCTTGGAACTGGTAACGCGGTGAGAACCAACGGTTACCATCCTGGAGGCAGGGCCAGCCATTGGAAGTGTTGACAGAGCGTTCAGACCCAGAGTGTGGGCAGAGAGGAGTGTCCTGAAGCACAGAATGGGGGCAGCCCTTGTCTAACCCTTCACCCCAAGTGCATGAAGGTGTGAGCACTGGCGACTCCAGGCCCACATCCCGTATAGCAGTGCTGTGCGTCTGAGGAGCTTTACAAAGGCTTTGAAGATTGTAGTGATACCAGAATCGAAGCACACAGGAGGAGGGTCAGGCTTGTGGCCTGGGCTTTTGTTAATTGCCTCCACTCAAAACTGAAGTCAGCATTCTCCAGATTTAAAGAGAATAGCAATCTCTTAAAACTCAAGTATCAGGAGTATAATTAAGACTATTTGGCTTTACTAAGAAACTGGGAAAAAAGGAAAAACGGAAAAAAAAAAACCCACCTCAAAGCTCACAGTGAAAGCCTCGCAGTGAACAGCCTCTAACCCCAAGACGACCCAGGCACTATACAAAGTTTGCATTAGTTAGAAGTACTTGTCACTGTTGTTGCTGGCAATAAATATGAACACTCACATGAACAGAAGGGTATTCCAACAAAGAAATGGAGATATTTGGTGGCATATTAGTGCTAAAAAACCAGCAAGGGAAATACAGTGACCAGGGCAGGCTCAGCCTTGAGTTGGGGAAAGATATAGGGGCTGGATGCTGAGATAGCGTGATGGAGAATAAGTCCAGGTTCAATCCTGACTCTCCCCTCTTACCTACAGGGAGTCTCTATGTAATAGAGCAAAGGCAGGGAGGGGAAGTTGTGTGTGTGTGTGTGTGTGTGTGTGTGTGTGTGTGTGTGTTTTCCTGTTCACATGTGTTCAAGTGCACGTATGTGGAGGCCAAAGGCTGACATCAGTTATCTTCCTTGGTCACTCTACTCACTGATTTAGCTAATCTAGTCAGTCAGCTCACCCTTGGGGTCGTGGTCTCTGCCTCCTGCATAGTAGGATAGCGGGAAGGCTGTTCCCTCCTGGCATTTCTACGGGTGCTAGGATGCAATCTCTGGTCCTTACTCAGTTTTATCAAGTGCTTTTGAACTATTTATTAAGCCCTGTAGGCACAAAGGAGGAGATTCTAAACTTTGGAAAAGCAAATGAGGCAGAACTAAAACTACTGACATTTTGAAAAGGAGCAAAAGAAGTAAGAGATGCTCAGAGGTGACCGGGTTTACCGCTTGCTGCTGCTGCATCAGTGGAGTGGGGAAGAGAGTCGGGATATGGGCTCCACAGAGGGAGGCATGGTCAGTGTGGATCATGGACTAAGAAAGGTAAACTATAAAACTTTGGAAGAAAACAGAAAACCTTTTGAATTTTAGGTAGAACTCTCTTTCACAAACACAGTACAGAAAGTACAATACACCAAAGACTGGTTTAAAGACTCGATTAAATTTAAAGCTCTCTCTGAATTATACTATTTAATGAATGAAAGATAAACTATAGACTATTAGAAATCATATACCCAATAAAGGGTTGATGTCCAGAATATATAAAGACCCCTGAAATAATTATATAGCTCAACAAAGCCCCCAAAAGTTTTTGTTTTCAAATTAAGTGATATGTACTGTTACAGGTTTTGGGTTTTGAATTGGTTAGCTGTCTTGTGGGTAAACTGGGTGGTGCCTTTTCTGGAAAATGCCACGTGGAGCTTCACCTTGATTTTCTACCTTTCCATTTACCATTCATATTGCACCAAACTGTGGAAGAACACAGGTTGAATATTTCTTTTCAGAAAAGCTTGGGAAGACAACTATTCCATATTTAGGAGCCTTTGGATTTTGGAATGGCTGTGTAAATTTTACCAGTTGAAAGAAATACCATCTGAAAAGTTCAGAATGCTTGGAAATCAAAGGTTTTGTTTTGTTTTGTTTGAGTTTTATGTAAGTGTGCAAATGTTTTGGAGGTTGAATTTTTGAATTAGAGATGTTCAACTTACATGTAGTTTGATTTTAAAACAATAAAAAAGGGAAGGTAATGCTTATTTACAATGAGTTAATGTCAGTGTTGTCTGTGTGTGTGTGTGTGTGTGTGTGTGTGTGTGTGTGTATGTGAGAGAGAGAGAGAGAGAGAGAGAGAGAGAGAGAGAGAGAATATGCATGTGCGTGTGCCTGTGTGTTTGGGTGAGGGCACAGAGGCCAAAAGTTGGCACTGGGTCTTCGTGTAGTGCTGTCTACCTATTTCTTGAGACAGTGCCTCTCACTGACGGGGACCAGCAAGCCCTGGAATCCGCCTTTCTGGAGACTTTCATTGCTGTGGTTACAGATGGCATCACCACACCCTCCTTTCACATGGGATTAAACCCATTGTGCAGCAAACGACACTTAAACTCATTTTTTTTAGACAAAATGACTCTCAACTACTAATCTAGGTTTGGGGTTGTTTTTTAGACACAACGAAGCATACACATGGACAAACCCCACCTGCTGTGTGCATAACATCATCGTGGGCAAACTCTGGATCGAACAGTATGGCAATGTGGAAATCATAAACCACAAGTAAGGCACTGTCTGGCTCTTCACGTGTTCTCCTCATCTAAAGGCCTTACCGCATGGCAGGAGTGTCAGAACAGGGAACACAGGAAACTCCTGAGAGAGTACAATAATGATCTCATGGATAATTCCTGCTGGCAGCAGATAATTCCTGCCTAGTATGTAGCACAGACTCGGTGGACCCTAGGTCTCCCCAGGGCTGCCTTCCATTCAGCCAGCTTCCATTGTGCTCCCTTGGCATTGACTTTGGGTGAGTAAAGTAGGAGAAGCAAAAAGGTCTTCTGAAAGTTAGTTTCAGATGGTGTTACTCATTGCTGTGAACGCTTCTGAGCTTGTCCTTGTTGGGTAGTGCTGATGGAGGGGAGGGGTGGGAAGCCCTTGAGGACTCATGGGTCAGGAACATCTGCAAACAGTGGCAGCCACCAGAAAGCCATCCTCTTACTGTTCTCAGCATTGCGTGGTCATGGGAACTTACCTTCCTTTGTAGGACTGGGGACAAGTGTGTGTTGAATTTTAAGCCATGTGGTCTTTTTGGCAAGGAATTACACAAAGTTGAAGGCTACATACAAGATAAAAGGTACGTTTCCTTTTTTAGCTTTGGTTGTGTGTGCTTATTTAGATGTGGGTGTTCAGGTGTGCGGCCTGATAGACTGGCATTCTAGTAACAGTGCAGTCTTCTACAGAGAAAAACTCTCTTTAAAGGTCGTACATGTAAAGATACAGTAACACTTTACTACGCACAACAGGCTTAACTGGCAACTAAACGACAGTTTCTCTTGATAGCAAAAAGAAACTCTGTGCTCTCTACGGGAAGTGGACCGAGTGCTTGTACAGTGTAGACCCTGCCACTTTTGACGCTTACAAAAAAAACGATAAGAAAAACACAGAAGAGAAGAAGAACAGCAAACAGGTGAGGACACTGCCGGTGATGTAGTCACTGGTTCCTGCACGTGGACAGACTGTCTCTGCGGCCGTTGGGGTCAGCGCTGCTAACACAGGAGTTCTTCTCACTGCATCTTTTGAATGAAGAGATCTCTGTCCTGAGTGGAGAGTACCAGGCTTGAGCTTCCGGTGGTTGTGGCAGTGTCTCATGTGTGTGGCGTGCCCATGTGATTGGTGTCACCTGGGAAAGTCGGTGCCTGTCTCAATAGCATAGGAGTAGGTTTCCCCCCTGTTTTGGTGTGTTAGAGGTGGAAATGGTCCTCACAGGTAAGCTTTTCTCATGTCTGTAAACATTACCTATCTTCCTGTCTATCCCCAACTCACTGACTCAGCCCCACAGTTGAGGCTGCCCTACCCTGTTCTCTTCACACTGGGCATGGCTGTTGACAAAGTATCGTTGTCCCAGTCCCAGGCAAGCACAAGCTGCCTGCCTGCCTGCCTGCCACAGGCCTGCTTGGACATTCTGCAGGCCTGTATCTCCTTCCTCAGTCAGTTACTGAGAGCTAAAGAGAGATTGTATCTGTGGGGACAGGAGGCGCTTGTTTGGAGCCCAGCCAGGAGAAGCAGGGTCTGTGGGTTAGAAACCACCTCTGTCATCTGTGAGCAGTGCAAGCTCAAATCATTCCCAGCCCTCAGCCTCTGATGTCACCTCTAAAATGGGCATTCTAGTAACACCCCTGTGCTAGATGAGTGGAGTTCTTTGCTGGTCTTTGTGAAGGTCTCAGAACACTCCATGCTCTCAGGTAAAGTCCTTTTTGCTCCAAGTATGCCCTGTCTGCCAGCCAGGCACTGTCTGATCACTCACTCAGCATGCAGACTCTCAGTCCCCAGACTCAGAGCTACCAAGTCACTAAGCTGGGCTCATTTGTGTTTGTTTCTTCTTAAGAAAGTTCCTTTAGCTATCATACAGAATGGTAGGTTTTCTTGTGGTGTTTCCACACCCATATAGCAAGTATATGTCGTATTTTCTGCCTCATCACCGTCTTTTCTTCCTAGTTCCTGTTCTTGCCCTTCCTCCTTCCACTTCCGTGTGTGTAACCTAGAGCATCGAACTTGTCACAGACTGGTCGTGACACTGTCACTGTCCGCTCGTCTCTCCATTCATTTTTAGACATGAGGAGGTTCAAGAAGCTCCTGATTTCCTCAGGGGTAGATGGCACATTTATTTATCTGACTTTGTATATTAGGAGTTAACCTTGGGCCTGTGCATTTTGTCTGGAGTGCACAGCTTTGATATGCTTCCCTCAGCTGTGAGTGTTCCTGCCTGCCTGTGCCTCCTCCTTAAGGTGAACCCACGTCCTCTGCAGGAACCCTTAGTGGGATGAGGTAGGAGGTCTCACACTGCATGGCTGCAGCAGCACTGAGAGAAGGGACTTGGTAAACGCCACTTCCTCAGTACACCTGTCACCAAACCTCTCATAGAGTGTGGACAGCAAAGGACTCTGGCCAGATTCTAGAAAATACTCTTATGTTCCGTCCTTTATATAAAAGCAGGCTTCCTCTCAAGCTTCCACCCTGGTCCCCTTTCTCCTGCCATGGGTACAGTTCCCTCCTGCCCGCTGCTGCTGTTCCTGAAGGCTCCCATGTCCTGGGCCCAGCATGGCCTCAAGGCACCTTGCTGTTGTCCCACTGACTGTCCACATGGCGCCTCAGCCAGAGGCCAACCGGAAGCTGCGGTTCAGTACCTCAGGTTGAGATTTCACTGCAGCTTCTGAAGCGCTGACTCGTTTTCTGTTATGATGCTAATAGCTTCAGCAAAGGCCAAGTATACAGCGAGTAGCAGAGCTGCTGTCCATGGGGAAGGAGACAGAGGAAACCACTGGGTTCCTTTTTCACCTACTATTTTTGTGAGAGCTCCTTTTTGTCTGCAGTGTTGAGGAAGCCTGCTGGCTCTGTGTCATTGATGAAGTCAGTTAGCTCAGTGTGTAAACTTTTGTTCTCACATGTGGCCATGCATTGGCTTCTCATTCTCCTGTTTAAATGTGTTCCTGGCCTTTAGTGTGTAGCTCTCAGGTTGTCAGGCTTTTCCTGTAGCACTCTGCACCCCAACTCTGAGCATTTTGAACTTCTCAGTAAATATTCCTTTTGTGTTTAAGAGATGCAAGCATTTTGAACTGGGAAGCGACAAGAAGAAAAAGGGCCAAGTGATCCAGTTCTAAGCTGAGTTTTGTATGAAGCCAATAAAATCTTGACCTTTCATTCCCACCCCAACCCCCAAAGACTGGAAGCTTTAAAACTGTAAAACACTATAGCAAAGAAAGACAGTGGCAACAAGGACTTGAACACAGACTCAGGGAATGGGATAAGGTTAGTGTCCAAAACACGCAGCACATGTCATTCAGGGGGACAAGTAGAGACCCCCGCAGCCCTGCTCTGTCTCTAGCTCCACTGGGGTTTGCATGCGCAGCCTGTGACCTCCGCAGCCTGCACCCAGGGCTGTCCTCTCATTCACGTCTGCTTCAGGAGCTTGTGCTTGGTGGTTTAACTCCTTATTGCTGTGGCCCCAGGACCCCTCAAGTAACTGGAGGCGTGAGCTGCCTTGCTGATTACGTGTTCCTTTGGAGGCCTGGGATGCTTTCTGCTAACTGAAGAAACGGTGAGGTAACTGACAGCAAGTGCTGCCCCAGGAACACCCTGGGGCTCATGCAGTCTAAGTCCTTCAGATCTTCCGCCATCCTGGGCTGTGTGCCTACACAAGCCTCAATCTCTCTGACCTTTTGGAAAACTGCTTTTTGGACAAGGAGCCTCAGCCATTCTGTGTATGCTCTGAGACCTTGCTTAGTCATCAGAACACACAGTTGAATATTTAAAACCTTGCTTTCTAGGCAAGCACATCTGAGGAGTCTGACGAAATGCCAGTGCCGGACTCTGAGAGCGTATTTGTTATTCCTGGCAGTGCGCTCCTGTGGCGGATAGCCCCGCGGCCTCCCAACTCTGCTCAGGTGAGCCCAGCCTGCTAAATGCAGTTTGCTTATGGCTCTACCACAGGCAGCAGAGCCTTTCAGCTGTCCCCTGCCGCCTCCATACTTCACATTCCCTCCCTATGCAGAGGGCTCTCTGTGGGCGGAATGTGTGCTGGACAGAGCTTCACTAAGGGTCTCTAACAGAGACCTGGGGGTGAGACAAGCCCTTGTTAAGCAGACTGGTGCAGGTAGTTGATCAGTGTAGATCCTCCAGACCAAGCAGAATGTGATTTTAGTGAGGGAAACAGAATGGATGTTAGTTTACTACCCTGTGAGCTCTGCTGTGAGCTGAGTGTCCACGGGAGGCTGCAGACGTGGACGGAGGCCTTCAGTCATGTCCTCTGAGAAAGGCTGCCATGGGAGGTGTTGCTCAGATGAGCTCTCCTTGGGCTTTCTCCCTCATCAGGTAGGTGCTAACTTGGTTCTTGGCTGTGTTGCAGATGTATAATTTTACCAGCTTTGCCATGGTCTTGAATGAGGTAGACAAGGAGATGGAGACCGTGATTCCCAAGACTGACTGCAGGCTGCGGCCTGACATCAGAGCCATGGAGAACGGAGAGATAGGTGAGAGGACTGCCGGCAGGCACAGCACCGGAATCTCAGGCTCTTAGAGGGTTATCTGTTAAAATCCTGTTTGGGAAGCAGCGACCTCCCTTCTGTAAGCTCAGATTCATGGGTGGTGCTCCCCATGTTAACTCCTCTGCACATGGCTGGACATGGGTCCCTCAGAGGACACTGGGCAACTTTAAACTGTAGTCTGCAGACTTCACTATGCATTTGAAAGTTCACATCATGAACCTCATAGAAGAGGATGGCTTCATCTTCAGTAACACATCGAATCTTAAAATGTGAAAGGCCATGGCTCCAGTCTAGCCTCAGAGAGCACAGAACAGCCTTGGACAGTGCTGACCTCCTCCTATAGTGTGTGTGGTATCGGGCCTAAATTTCTCATTGAGAGTAGTTCTCTACAGAGGGATAGAGCAAAAGTGTTTTGTTTAGTTGTTTGAACTACTTATGAATGGGCAGAAGGGAATTTTCAGTAATCTCTCTTGTATTTAGTTTTTCTACTCAGTTTTTATTGAAGCATTTTAGCCTGCATTTGTAGCCCTAACAGTAAGCATATTGTTTTTTGTAAATGCAGAGGTATCTGGGTGCTGTTTGATAAAAGATCATTGTCTGCATGAATGAATTCTCAATGTGTCTGTTAAAAAAAAAAAAAAAAAAAAAACCTGACAGTGTCAGATACCAGCACCTCCTATGACTACAGTCTGTGTGAATTTCTGTCTAATTAAGTTAGTTGGTACTGGGAGATGATCCTGGGGTTTCACATGCTGGGTAAATACTTACTATTGGGGTAGCTCTCTAGCCCTTTTTATTTTTAAAGGGTCTTACTAAGTTGCCCACACTGGCCTTGAACTTACGACTTCCTGCCTCAATTTCCAAATAGCTAGGATTTTAAACTGCCCCCAGTCTGCACTAGTGTGCACCAGTGTTGTCTGTAGTTAGTTTCTAGTGCCATGCCTGGCATGTCCTGCATAAGAATGTATTTGTCATTGACCTTATTTTAGATCAAGCTAGTGAAGAAAAAAAACGACTCGAGGAAAAACAAAGAGCAGCCCGCAAAAACAGGTCCAAGTCAGAAGAGGACTGGAAGACAAGGTGTGTACTCTGTTCAGTGGGCTCCAACGAGTAGGCTGCTGTGTATACGTGACAGGGAAATAACTCAGGTAGATCATTTCATAATTAGGACAGGTTAAAATGTTAAAAGCTAGACGTAGCCCAAGAATCTAAATTGATACCCAGTAAAATTCAGACTGGATTCATTGGGTTGTATGTGGAGATGAAGAAAATCATAGCCTTTGAACTGAAACCTGTTTGCCAGTGCCGATTTGGGCAACCAGCAACTGTGTAAGTGCTCTGACACTCAGCTGGCCTGTCAGATGGGGCTCTTGGGAGTAGTACCTGTGACCCCTCCAGTCACCGACGCACTGTTGACAGCATCACAGACTGCCTCTCATGGGTAGCTACACATGGGACAGACCCACTCATTGCTAACTGCTGTGGACTGTACTACTTCTGTCTAAAGATATGTCCCCTTTGGGAACATATGTGTTCTCTCAGGAAATCCATGACACGCGGAGCCAAGTACTTAAATAGCTTGTGGTTTTTGAGTCATTGCTCTCCTAACTTGGTCCTTTTTCATTGGACAGGTGGTTTCATCAAGGCCCTAACCCCTACAGTGGAGCACAGGACTGGATTTATTCTGGCAGCTACTGGGACAGAAACTACTTCAATTTGCCTGATATTTATTAAAGTGCAGAGAAGTCCAGGTGTTTGCTAATCTAAGTCTTAAGCTTAAGTTTTTAAATGTTTTCCCTTGGTTCCTACTCCTCTATAATCTGCATTTCACCCAATAAGGCAAGGCATATGGTCACTGGGGATGGCCTGAGAGGGAAGGAGGCATCAGTGCCTCACAGTCGCTCACTCAGAGCACTGCTCATGGGAGGGGAGAAGCTGTTGGGGTGCTGTTTCTGTCCCCACATTGCTGGAGATGGAAACCTAGAATAATCAGCTCTGTGGGATTCTATAGTGATCCAAAAATCAAGCTATTTTGAATATTTTTATCTTATAACGCTTGAGTATTTTAGGTGTAACTTTGAAATGTAATGTTATGTGCTCAAATGTAGAGATTATCATTTTACAAAAACTAAATTGGTAAGATGGCCTTTTGGGGAATTAATCCTCTTGGTTTTACTTTCCCACCTCCTAGAGTGGGGGCAGAATTCCTGATCCGAAAATTCTAAACCAGAGCAGGTATTTACTTCTCTTAGCACTCTGGATTTACGTTCACATTTGTGATTTACGTTCACATTTGTGATCAGTCATTAGACTTTTTCAGTTCAAACATAAAATCACAAAAATGCCCTAAAATAGATTTTAATCAATATCACTATCTAATGACAAACCTTTAGCCTCAACTTCCAGTGGCAAATGCCACAGAGAAATTAAGCTGCACTCATGTATTATAGGTAAGAGAAGGCCTTGTGCATTCTGAGTTTGCAAGGTACTGGAGACCTGCTGTACAGTAGCTTTTCCCCATTAATTGGGGTGATCTCATAGTAACCTAACCCGACTGACGTACTTGCCCTAAAGGGCCTTAGGGAGCTTCCAGTAAGTTATGTTAATTGTTATGATGCTAAATAAAGGCTTTAGAATATCAAAAAAGAGGTGTGAATGCTTTCAGAATTTCAGATGATATTGTAACCTAACATTTTCCTTAATCGAAGGTATTCAGAGAGAGAGAGAGAGAGAGAGAGAGAGAGATTATACATAGCGTGAAGTGGTCCTTGTTATTTGAGCTGGACAATGCATACGTGTGAAGTTACTAAAACAGCAGCAAAGTCTTATGCTTGCAGGAAGTTTATTGATACAGTTCACACGGTGACAAACTCCACCTTGAATGCTGAATCAAACAGCATCATTTTCAGCATCTGTTAATGAAGAGACATTGAACTGTTTAAATATCTGGTCTACATGCTTGGTGTTACTAATCAAAAATATTCTAGCATTTCCTACTGAGGCCACCTCTTGACAACACAAGGTTGTTGTGATTAAGATCATGGCCATGTCATTGAAATACTGCCTCCCTCTTAGCCCCCCAGGATCACAATGGCTGCAAAGTGCTTATCTTTTCGCTGAGGCTCACGCTTTACTCACCCCACTGTCTACACTGATGGGAGTAAAAAATGAGCTGTCGTATCTCATCTCGGTTGCTCCCTATTTCTTTAAAATTATCCTCTTTTATTCTTTTAGAATCTACCATGTACTCAAAGGTGTCTGTCCAAGCACATACATGTCAGTGTCCCCATGTTTTCTCAAGCGTATGAATACCCAGGCTCTAAGTGCTGAAGGCTCAAGTGTGTCACAGCCCACATGTCACAGTAGGAAGGGTTACCTACTCTTTTAAGGTTCTGCTCTGCGGACATGGGCAGTAGTCACAGTAATTTCGCCAGCAATACCGTAACTTCCAAAGGGAGTACGTTTGTCACCAGATCCTGAACTCTTTTTAGCTACATCTTCTACTGGGAAAGCAACAGAAAGAAAGACTGGGCTTTGCGGTCTGGGGCCATCTTGTCCACTTGTAGGAGGACTAGCATTCTGGGGGTTTGGGGCAGGCCTCTGGAATGTCTGGTCTGCAGGAACGGCAATGGGCACTTGCACTGCCGCGTATCTCTTCAAGGCATCTGACTGGGACACAACAGCATGTCCAGGAAGAGGGCTCCAGTCCTGCGCTTCCTGAACATTTGAGCCTACTAATATAAAAGGTGGGGCATTGGTCTTCTTGCTGTCATCCATCATCACATAAGTTGGAGAAGTGACTTTCGGTGGGTTCTGCAGAAACTGTGGCTCCTTAGGATTAGGTAAATACAGGGTTGCTTGGGGAAAAGGCCCAGGTGCAGGTGGCGGTGATGGGCGACTTTGTTGATTCATATCAGTTAGACAATAAAGTGTCCACATATTAGAATATGGTGGTGGTTGTCCTGCTTCGCTTGTTGCTAGTGCTATAAAAAAAAAATTGCAGGCATTAACGGTTTGGTCTCTGTATCAGGCACTATGCACAGTCATGTCTTTTTAAATCTTTTTTTTAAGCATATGAATAAGCAGTTGTAGTAGTATGTGCCATAAAGCATGTTATAGAGAGGACGTGGAAATTGTGCCTGGTAATGTGAAGGAGCCGACGGCTCAGAACAGTTGGAAAGGGGTTGACAGCAGTGGCAGGGACGGTTGAGTTGCTGCTAAAGAAGCAACTGTGCTCTAGGTTGCTGTTTCCAGACTCTTAATACTGTTTTGGTTCCTTGAGACACAGTATCACTGTGAGCCCAGGCTGGCCTTGAACTCTTGGCAGTCTTCCTGTCTCAGTCTTCCAAGAGCTAGGATTACCACCATGCTAACCAGAATCTTAGACATTAGATGTGGCTTCCGTGTGGCACTCAGAAGAAAGTCAACAAAACTTCCTACTTTACCAAAAAATAATCAACCACGTGAAGCCTTTAAAAACTCATGTTAGTACATCAGCACAGCATTTCTCTCCCAACCTAGACATTAGATTCCATCTTTCGACAGGCACCATCATCTCCCATCTCCAAACTGTTACCTCATCTAGGAGTCAGAATCCCAGAGAGCACTCCTTTTAGCCAGAGCTAGACACCACCATATACCTCAGAAGACAGCAAAAAGCTGGTGGACATTTTCATACAGAAGGCTAGAAAGGCCAACCATTACCTCATAGCAAGGGCATCTGTAGTGCTGAGAGTGGCTTGCCAAAGACAGGGACTCACATATGCCCGGTTCGTGTTTTGAATTCTAGGCCTTTTCTGGTGCAGCCTTCCCTCTCTTCACAGAAAATTTTACTATGCACAGATTAAATGAGACTGTCAATTGAGCTTACTAAAACTACAATCCAAATCGCCAGTCTCTCCAAATAGGAGAGTCTAGGCTGCCAATCTGAGCTTTCTTGGTAACTTGTCCACAGTATTAAGGAGAGCTGTCCCCCAGTAACAGCTAAGTGCCTGAAAACAGTGAGTTGGCCGGAAGTGCGGCTCAGCCCCATGATGCCAGCCACAGGGCTCTGTGCGGCCCCTGCCATTCCAGCTGCACTGAGTCTGTCACACTGCCAGTCAGAATTTGATTGCTAAGCACCTGCTTTGGTAGTATTCGTCATTTATTCTAGTTTGAGTCAGAGTGGAGAGCTTCTACAACAGGAATGGGCGGCTTCTTTGATGCATGTCCCTTCAGACACCAAGGAGAGAAGGTAGGGCCACTGCAGCGTCCAGCTAGGCAGAGGGGTAGGCAGGCCAAATGCCATAATTAGATGGAGAAGGTAATTATAACTCCTGTGTCAAGAGGAAAATCAGCTGGAGGTTAAGCAGCCAAAGAAACAGCTCGTCTTCAGTGAGTCTGAGGTAAATGAATAAAGGAGCAAGTGTGTGAACTGCAGCCACGGTCGTTTTCACGGGGGCGGCCATTATTTCCGCTGCTTTCCTGTGACACAGAAGCTCTGTGTCTGATCCGTCCTCTCTCCATCCAACTACAGCGCTGCTCCCTCAGCTGCAGGAAGGTCCAAAGTAGGAAGCAGCATTCGAGCCAGCAGCCAAGCCTGATTGCACAGTTCTCCTGACTCAGTGCGAAAGCAGTCAGCCACACCACCATTTCTTTCATGTTTAAATGCCACAGCCCAAGTAAACGCAGTGTTCAGTGTCAACTTTTCCTCCACGAACAGCCTCACAGTGACATCCCATAACCATTTTGTAAACAGGCATTAAAAGTCTAATAGATTCCCATGTTTACAATGTGCACAATGAATCGAGTTTTGACAACGCTATGTGATTTCCATAATAGTAAAATTTTAAGTAGAACAAAGCCTTTAGGTAGGTTTGGCATTTAAGACCCTGAGCATGGACTTTGGTCAGCTGGCAGGAGCAGAGCTGGGTGGACGGACACGAGGTGCAGACGTCACCTGAAACAGTACGCGAGTGCAAGCTTCTAATTTTCTTACCTGGCTCCGTCAAACCTGTTCGGGCGCAGCTTCCCCATCTGGTTGGATTTCTGGCGCAGGAGGGAAGGGGTCACCAGATGAATGGCGTGCAGGGTTCCCCCCTGACTACTCCTGGCCAGGATCATCAGGGTTTATGATAACGATCTCCGTTTCAGAGGCTACTTTGAGAAAGCCCTCTGCATCCTCGGGCTGACCCTCTAAAGCAGTGTTAGAGAGCAGAACTGTAGCTCCTGCCTCCATGTGTACTGAGGGCTTGTGTTGGGAATTCTCCACCTGTACAATTTTCAGAGACTCTACAGATATTTTAGTCTTGGGTTCTACAGGTTTGGGACTACGTGGTGGTGACTGCTCAATTTCTTTAGGACAAGCAACTTGATCAGGAAAAGGGATAACTAGGTATCCCGGTATCTGCTCAACATAGACAACTCCTTCATTGACAGGCACATCGTTAAAAATGGATGATATACGAGAGGCTGATGTGACCTGAGTGTCAGGAGCTCCATCATAAGCAGGAGGTTCTTGTTCACCCTGCAAGGGGGCTGAGGAAGCCTTTGGTGGTTCAGCCTTAGAATTAGGACCCACAACTACCTGCGCGGACGTTTGGCTCACAACCTGCACTTGTACCTTCTCTCCAGAACACACCAGAGGAGCAGACACCACGACTTCTTCAGCAAACTCTGCACTCAGTACGTCCTGGGAAACAGCAGGCGTACTTGTTGCCACGTCCACCATTAAAACTTCAGAATAAGTAGGCGGAACATTACCTAACATCTGAGCAGCAAACTGAGCTGGGTCAGCCGGGACGTAGGCGTACTCTGCAGAGACAGGCGCGGGAGGTGGTGAGGAGGGCGGGGTGGCCATCTTAGGAGTAGTTGGTTTGTCGGAAGGACCCCAAGCTCCTTCACATGTCTCCTCAGGCTGTAGTTCTGCATGAACTGATGGAAACTGAGTGGTTTTGTTGCTAAACAGTGGTCCGGCCACATTGTCCTCCTCTGTGTCTGTGGATTTTTCCATCCGCGTAGGTTCGCAGAAAATTGTAGTTGTTTTTATGGGTTCCTTGGTACCTTCTTTCTTCTCCACCGTCACTCCTTCTGCCCATCTCTCTACTAAAAGTGACAGACAGGTGAATCACTCAGCAAGGACTCCTTAAAATATTTTAAATAAAGCAGTGTGGTAGGCAGAACATTCAAATACCAGTATACATGGATCTATGTGCAACCTGTGTGAATCAGCATAGAATTAGCATAGCTAATGAACCTGTAACAGCTTATATTCATCCACCTAGAATGTTCATTTCATTAGAAATGAATGACCAACATATAATGGCAAAACTGTGGTTCAGAAGTTCCACCAGAAAACAAAAACAAAGCCACTGAGGAGACAGCCCAGGAGATAGCGCTCTTACTGTGCAAGCTTGAGGACCTGGCTACGTGAGAGCTTCGCAGGACGACCTGAACGTCACCTGACACCCAGCACTGGAGAAGCTGGAAGACCCTGAGAACTAGCTTGTGGGAGTTGGCAAGCTCTGGATTCAGCGAGAGACCCTGCCTCAATAGATAAAGTGGCGTGTGACCACTGTCAGTTTCTACATGCACATGCCCACACAAAACCACAAGGTGAGCCAAGGATGAGCTAAATTAACATGGGGAGTAAACTATTCCAAATTTTCAGCTGATATCTTAGCTGCACAGAAACATTCCTCCATTTAAGAAAAGCAGTATGCAAAGTTTAACAGTGAACTGGCTGGTAGAAGACATCATTTGCGGACCATACTGACCCAGATAAAAAGAAAAAAGAAAGTCCTAGGTCCAATGGGTAGCCACTCAACGCTCGAGCCTGAACAAAACCCAAGGCAGCTGATGACTTGCAGACTGTTCTGGAAACCCTGTTTTGAGGGTCAGTGCACACACCTCCCTGATTGCCTTGGCTGCACCTCATTCAGGGCTTTCATGCCTGCTTAGGCTTTTCGGGAAGTATAGTCTGCAGGGAAGGTGAGTTTTGACAAGTATTGACTTCAGGGCAAAGGTTTTGGAGACCGTGTTGGTAGCATAGGCCTAGGAAACCTACTACTTGGGAGGCTGAGGCAGGAGGACTGCCATGAATTCAAATCAGCTATAGCAATAGGGCCTTAAGACCCTACTTTCAAAACCAGAAATGCTTTCAGAGGTTCATGCTGCTTTCTAGAGGAAGGTGTCCTTCAGTGCCTCTTCCGCAGTAGTTGTCTGATTCTGGACATAGATGGCCACACCAAATGTACTGAGAAATGGCTCTTAACATTAACCCCACCTTTCTAATTATCTCTTGAGGGATCGCCTGTCCTGATCTTCTCGCTCTCATGGTAGGGATTTAATCTCAGATCTGGGAATGCTAAGGAAATGTTTCTACCCCTGAGCTGTATGAATCTAACATTTTGTCCACCAATACTTTTGACAGAGTGTTGCTCTTACAAGTAAGACAGAGTTGACAGTGCACAAAACTTGCATTCACTGGGAGATAATTTAAGCAAAATTATTGTAGGTATAAAAGCATAAGAACCTAATAATCATGTGAATAAAGATATTGAGATATCTCAGGGCTGGAGATATGGCTCGGCAGTTAAGAGCACTGACTGCTTCCTCTTCAGAGGACCCAAGTTCTGTTCCCAGTGCACAGACACAAAACTGCCTATAACTCTAGCTACAGATACCTTTGGGCATCTGAATACACACACACACACACACACACACACACACACACACACAAAATACACACACACATACACACAACACACACACATACACACACATACACACACATACACACAATACACACACACACACACACACGCATGTGCACACACTTAACAATTTTAAATGATAATAAATTTTAAAAAAATCTTTAGAGTTCAGAAATACTAAGAAGGTTTGAATAAGCCTGACTTGAGTATGAATAAGCCTGACTTGGTTGTTACTCTTGTGTTGAGTCTTTAATGACTGACAAGTACTTTTCTGCAGGCCTCAAAGAAAAGATGGAGATGAGGTAGACCACACCAAGAAGAGGATTGTCCTAACGCCAGACAGTGCTCGTAGGGCCGCAATGGAGCCATGGTCATTCTAAAGACACTAAGTTCCAGGGAATGAGAGCGCTGGCCCTTGGCTCTCATGTCCTGTTCTTTCCTTCTTCCAAGAGTGCATGGAATTGGGAAGTCATTGGCAAGATGATTAACTATTGCAGGTTTCCAATGCCTATCAGAAAGTTTTCTTTCTAGGGATAATCCCACAAGACGTTTCAACAGGCAAATGACACAGACAAAGAATGCTTCTGCCTCCATGCATTCATTCGGCACAGACTAGGACCAAGCAGTGGCACTGCCAGCGAGGCAGATCAGTCAACCATTGGGAGTAACCTGGGAACAAAGAAAACCTCTTCACCGACTCATCACTCATGAAACACGTGCTCACATCTGATCTGCGGGAATGGCAGCTAGCTCTTGTACACGCTGAGGAGACTGAAAGAACAAATCAAGGCTTGACTTCATCTTGCACAAACGGGTCATTTTCATATCTTACAAGTGATGTGAAGACTGGAGACAGCCTCTATGGCTGGGATCGACCAGCAGTGTATGTAGGGTGTGTATGTAGGGTTAGTATGGGTGCCACACTCCACTGAAACTAGGGGTTCACATGAGGCAAGTTCTATTCCATGAAAGGCGGATGTCAGCTCTTAAAGTGATATTTTTTGTGTGTAGAAAACTGAACCACCACATGGCCAGATTTACTCACGCCTGTCATAAGACTAGCAGAGAATTAACCAGTCAGAAGATGGGGAGCTACCATTCAGGAGAGGAAATATTCTACTATGTCAGAGCCTGGTGGTGTCTATAGGAGGACCAAGATAGAGGGATACAGTCTGTCTAATAAGAAGCCGTTTGAGGAAGACAAGAGAGCCAAGGTCACATCAGACAGCCATGTCCTGGCCCTAGTTTCATATTATAACTGTTCACAGTCTCCCTAGTAACAGGAGTGACCATTGCTATCTTACTCCCTAAAGGGCAGTCTGTTTCTGTGAGCTTGCTACCAGGACTGTCTGCATGCCATGCCTACCTCCTTGATATCTGCAGCTACTCGAAGAGATCAACAACCACATCTCCTCCTCTTTAATTCCATCGAAAGTATGGCTGGCCTGCGATTTTTTTAACTCTTAATCTACATTTAAAATTTTGAGATGGAGAAACATTAACCTGCATAGACCAAAGTCCACCTGCTCAAATGGCTCCTGGGTCAAGTCTTCAGTAAGTACGCTACTCTCAGGCTGCTACCACGCAGTTGCCTCCTACCATAGAAACTGTCTTGCCATACGAAACGGGGTAAACCACACAGGATAAGCATTCACACTCAGTACTTTTAAATCCAGCTCTTCTTTTAGAAGACAAAAACACAGCAACCTTGACTGAAGAACTGGGATTATGGATAGAAAATGAGTAATGTTCTCACTGGGTATGAATATGTGGTTAGGCGTATATGACGAGTCCCCACTGTTTATCACAGGTAGCTAATAATGACACTGAGTATTTGCAGTTGCAGCTAGACTAGACAGTACAATAACCCAGAATTATAGAGACCTCATTCCCTGCCCCTCCAAAATCTCCATGTTTCCTATATTAATCTTTATTTCCTGTTTTGCATGTCTTTTACAACAGAGCCAACCCATCACGACATACGCATTTTCTTAGATCCAACTCCCTAATTTTTCTAATTGCTATTATCTTTGATGATGTGTTTTGGACAATTGAGGTAACAGTATCACCAAGCCTGATGGCAACCTGAGTCCAGTAGCCAGGACCCACATGAACAAAGAAAGCTGACTCCTCAAAGTTGTCCTCTAACCTACACTTGTGTATCATAGCAAACACTATAGCATGCACATGCACACAGCACAAACATGTCTGTGTGCTTAATTACAATTTAAATAAGCCTAAGGTTCAAATCATGAAGTGCTGAAGAAATGGCTCTGTGACTAAGAGACCTCATTGCTCTAGAAGAAGATGTGGGTTCAGTTCCCAGCATCTGCATGGTGGATCACAACTTCCCATAAGTCCAGTTCCCAGGACCAGCACCTTTTTCTGGCTTGGGCAGAAGGTGGAGTTTGTATGTAAGTGTATCAGTACATATGTGCAAGAAAACACCCAGACACACATCTTCAAAAAGAAACCTCTTTTGAAATGACAGTTTAAATGTGGCTCATCGTTCCCTTTCTTCCCCTGCTCATCCAGACTGTTGGTCAGCCAGTGCGGTAAGACTACTCAGCTGCCTCACACGGTGGCCACAGCCAGTTTACCTCTTCACAAAATTCTATGAGAAGCTTTTCCTCACCATTCTTTCAGATGCATTCTTTACCGTCACATCCTCCCCTTTAAACGTTTCAATTGTATCAATTCTGCCTTTTCATACAGCTCAGCTTTTTGTTGCTACTCTGCCAAGTTCGGTTTAGACTTTACAATAAATGAAAACCAGCTTCTCCAAGCATATGTTTGCTTCTATGTCCCACTGCCTAAGGTATGGAGGAAGCTACTGTCTCACGAAGCCATCTACTCAAACAGACTCATAGCACGGAGTATGGCTGAACACATACAAACTCTTGTAGACTGGGCTCGCAAGACAGTGATGTGGCTGTGTCTCAGTTTCTTTTGAACAACGATTTTTTTCTTTGAAATGTCTTTAAAAACCCCAGCTCTGCTTCATTAAAGAGTTTATACATCTTGTGTATTCTGAATCAGAAATGCCTAGATGCTGGTACGTCAGACTTTGAGGGGTCACAAAAACACTTTAGAATGTTTTCATGACCTATTAGTAGAAACCTCTAATCTGCAAACCAGGGATTTGATCCACTTTAAATCTGAGTCCCTGAGCCAATGTGTGGTAATTATCATTTTAGATTTTACAGCGTGGTTCTCCCCACCCTCTCCCCTTTCTAAGATTTAAAATCTTCTAAGCTGGAAATGCTGCTGTTTACAACAACAACGAAAACCTACCTGGTTAAAATGCAAAGCACCGCACGGTCATTTCACACAACACGCTGCTGTGGTGACCAAGGACGCAGTGCAATAGCTACTGCCAAGGGTGTGATGACGCTGCTGAAGCGGGGGTCTCCGTGGCACTTACCTTTCATCTGGTGAAACTGTTTAATCAGATCTTTTATATCCAGAGACGAATTCCCTGAAGGAGTAAGCGCAGGAGGTCAAAAAGAGTTTTCAAGGTAAGATGGCTGCAGAGCAACAGACATAGAGTGGAGAGCGATACAGACCTTCTCTAAACACAATGAGTTCTTTAAAGTACACGGCTGCAAACTGGGTGATGTTGGTTGGGTTGGTTTTGAGAATGGCTCTGCTAACTCCCTCAAGCAGAGTCTTGAGGCCATAGGGTACAACAAGTCTGGGCTTTGAAGAAATCATTTTGGCAGGATGTCTATAATTTCAATTCTAATGAAGAGAAACAAAGTCTTACACTGTAATTCGATTTATTGAGTTTTCTTATTTAATTAGGGTCTCTAAAACCAAACCTGTCAACACTATTAGCTTTACTTCTAATCTCTTAAGCATTCACTCCGGTAACATCCAAAATGAAGCCCATTACCAAGTGCTCACTCTGGACCAGTGAGCGATCCGTGCTCACTCTGGACCAGTGAGCGATCTGTGCTCACTCTGGACCAATGAGCGATCTAGCATTCATTAAGAAGCGGGTAGGTGGGCCACAGACATGGCTCAAGTGCCTCCCACGGACCTGAGAACCTGAATTTAATGGCTGGATCCCACAGGTAGCCAGAGAGAACTCCAGAAGTTGGAGCTTCCACAACCTCCACATGTGCGTGCATGCACATTCACATACAAGCACATGCACACACACGCACTTTAAAATAGCAGGAAAAGCTTTGCCAGGATCACCATAATGCTTTAAATACGTTTTATGTCCAAATAAAGCATATAAAATCCAATTATCATTTCCAGAAAGATAAGTTAAGCACATATATTTCCAAATAATGTCCATACGGCACTAATGTACACTGCTGCAAAACGATTTCTACCAGAAAATCTGTGGTACTCTTCCGTACCCATAATAAGTAGTCAAATTACCCTTAACTGGTCTTCTCTAGTTTCCCCCTTTTCTCCTACCTTGCTCACTTTTTTCTTTAGACTCCGTTGGCCTGAATTCTTTATAGACTAGCTGGCTGAGAACTCACAGAGATCCACTTGCCAGTGCTGGTTCTCTGCGTATTACATAATCCACTAGGGATGTCTCACCTTCGACATTTGGTTATATTATCCACAAACACGTTGGGTTGTGTTTATAGCTGTCCTGGGACACAGGCTGCAGACTGGACACCCCTAGACCTATAACTCTTACAGGAATCAGCCCTAACCTGTGTGTGTGTTCACTCTGAAGCATTATGAAGGCTTGCAAATGGGTAAAAAAGGAAAAAAAAATCCCTTCAGTAATGAAAAGTCACAGTGCTGCAGTCTTTCACTTTACTAAGTATGGGTATTAAATTGGGTCCTGAGCTACCAAGGAGCCACCATATAGGAGACAGGTGCTTAAATGACTTTGAAGTATTAAAAATATCAGTTCCTTAGGGAATGTTGGCTGTTCTAGACACTGACAGCCTTCAAATGCTCCTTATGAAGAGCAGACTACTGTGACAAGGAACCAGGTCCTAACACCTTTGCAAGTGTCACGGGGCTAAGCAGAATGGTTTAGTTATAGCAGCTCTATGAAGGGCCAGCGTCTAATAAAAACACAATATGCCACAGCAAAATGTTGGTTATTTAAAGCATCTTTCACCTTCTTACCAAAGGCTAGGCCAAAATATTGATCCAAGGAAACCCTTTGAAACTATGATGTTTAATTCCTTACTCATCTGGTGCATTGCCGAATTAAGCCTTCTTTTGGGGGAAGTGCAGGCTTACCACACCCACGTGCTAAATGACAGTGAGATGCATACATATATACACATACATATATAGCGCCCTCTCCTTGGCTCATTAGTGCTACCAACGGGGCAGCAGCAGAGGGATGGTGCTAGTACCAGGTTTCAGTTTAGGAACACTTGAAAGCCAGGGATGCTGACTGTCCCTAAGAACTTTGAGAAATGCTGGTGGCATCCATATGGCACCAACCCAGCTGACAGAGGGGTTCAAAAGTGATAGCTTTGTTGCTTAGTTTGCTATGAGCGAGCTTTTTAGAAAGGCACACCCTCTGGAATGTGCCCCTCTGACAGCTCGGGTGGGACGCAGCCACTTTCTGCCCGCGGACGCCAGTGGGGACTACGGGGCCATTGAAGGCGCCTTCCAGGCACGGTAGGCAGAGGACGCCAGATTCCCACCCGACCACTGTCTTCCCCTCCGAGCGGCCTTCGGGACGCCGCCTTCCGGGGCTCAGCCAGCGCAGTTCCGCCAGGCTAGGCCCACCTTCTCTCCGGCTTGGATAGAGCTTCCTCTTTGCCCCCTTGCCGGCGGCTCCTGTGTGAGAGCGCGCAGCCCGCCGACTATTTATACCCCTGCCGCGTCATGCGTACGTCACAGAGCCCCGCCCCCTTGCTGGGACCTCAGCCGATCTAGCCAATAGAGAGCGGAAAAGGACAAAGGCCGGGAGGGAAGAGCTCAAGAACCGAGCTTTTTGTCTTTCGCCCCTCCTTCAAAGGGGACTGACGTTTCGAAGGCAGCAGCCTGACCAGTGGTTGTAGGTGCAGCTCAAATGGCAGAGCCTGCCAAACATTCTTGGGAATGGACTCAGAAGACAGGACCCAGAGGTGCTCGACTCTAAACCGAGCCTTAGGAAGTTGAGGAAGAAGGATATGATGAATTCCAGACGGCCTGCCTTAGGGAACAAAACAAACCCTGGTGTGTAAGGAAGAGAAACTACATTTATAGCTGGCAATCTTGACCTCGCTGCCTGCGCCCGCCCCTCTCCACGCACACACCTCCTCCCGACCTCCCCCCTGCCCCAAACTCCTATTGACCTTCTTGAGTCTTTTTACAAAAAGGAATTAGGTACAGCCTAGGGCTGTTCCTCTTGAGAAAGCTTGCCTGTAGGGGCAGCAATCCTGGAGCTGCTTTTCTCCTTAATTAGGAACAAGCCCCATCTCATACCCAAGCCATCCAGGACTTGCTGGAATCACCGGGATGCACTGTACTCCTGGGTATTCTCTTGCACAAGGTCCAAAGGGGACTGCGTCTGCTCTGAACCAGCTTCTCACCCTGTTGTCCCCACTGTCCTTTTGTCTTTTTGCACCTGCTAGCCCTAGCTTCTGCCACATTTTCTTGTAGTGATCTAGACTTGTTTTCCTTTCTGGACTGGAGTTCTCCGGAAAGCTGTGCTGCAGTCTCTGCGGCTCACGGAGTAGAGTCTTGACTGGAGAAGTGTACTGCAAATCAAAGGCCAAAACTCTCAGGCTATCTTTAGTCGCCTTACTAGCTCTTTGTTGCCCTCCTCTATGTGACTTAACATCCTTTAGGGTGTAGGACAGGGAAAATGTGGAACGTATTAAAGCAGCCATGGAGTTTTCCAACAGATGTTAACCACGCCATCAGCACTGAAACCTCCTGTAGATTCCACCAGTTTGTGGGATACTTACCTGCTATCCCCACCAAAGCAACCGATTTGTAACTGGGTTCTGTGTTGTAACGATAAAAGTTCCTGTAACTACTTCTATGGTGGCATATGCAATTATATGTAATCTGGACATAGTCACTCATATTTGGTTCCAAATAAACCTTCCTACTGTCTTTGTGGCAAGAGCTGTTTTACTCCCACCCAGTAAGCAAGACTTCAAGACACAACAGCACAAATATGTCTTCACAGAGAAAAGGCCATATTTTGAGTGTTTGCTACTGTGATTTGCTTAAGAAGGAAATCAACTACAAAGGTTTATACAACATTGTTGTGCGTGTGTGTGTGTTTGTTCGTGCGTGCTCACACACGGGTACACACGCCTGTATTAAAACTCGGGCTTTTTTGTTGAATTTTAGTGGGCAAAAATAAAGTCTAAACTGAGTAATGAATTGGTTTATAAATCTCTAACAATATTTTATTTTCTGGTGGCATTTGAAAGTTATAATTCTTTACCCAGAAATCTTACCTTCCATGTGTTAAAATAAGCCCCCCTGGGGGGGGGGATGCACAAGGGGACGTCCCCATTTCAGAAGAGAAGGGGAAGGTGGAATGGTGGGGTGAGGACTTGCGTAAGGGAGTAATGGGAGAAGAGAAAGGACCAATATTGGGTGGTAAAGTGACTAAATAAATTTAAATTAAAAAATAAAGATACCTAACTGAATTCATAAAGATAAAAACAGCCAGAAAGTATATTACTTTGCCATCATCTTCAAGTCTGCCAAATTATACAAATGTGTTTGGCATACATAAAATCTCTCTCATCAAAGGCACAACCCAATACAGAATGTATTTGACATTTACACACTGGAAGAGCCCACAGCAAGAGCATAGAGCAGTTTGAAACTGGGAATCTCAGTGGCAGAAATATGAGCAACCTTAAAGTAATCTACAAATACTGCATTTGAAAGTAGAGACTTTATGCAACCTTTGAATATGGAGTAATAGCTTAGACTAAAAATTCAAACAAGAATAACTAAAGTAAAACCTTCAGGACTCAGAAGGTTCTGTGATCCTGACAGAAGCAAGAAGAGAACATGGTGGTAGCAGTCATAGGTTTAAAATTGATGATAGTCTTCTCTCCTCGAGTTACCAGGTTCCAGTGTTTTTCAGAACTCCCGAGCTTCTCAGATGTACTCAGCCACAGAACGCAGTTGTCATCTTCTGTGTTTTATACATGATCCACATCAGGAAGCCAGTGAGAATACTTCATCAGGGGTCTACTTGGAAGGGACAGTTAATGTTGCAGACAGTGCAGGGAGGAGGAACTTCAGTCCAAGACACCTTAACTTTCTCAGTCCAAGACTGAATCGTGTAGGGCTGCAGAGCCCAGGCCTCCTGTGCAAGGACTGCACCACTAAAGGATACGAAACACCAAAGTAGGACACCGTCCTTTCACATCAAACTAAAGATAGTGTGACAGAAGAAGATAACGTGAGACAATATTCCAGCTGACTAGCTCCTGCTTTACTTCCTGAGTATTAACATGCTGACAGCACACACGCCCGTGGTTCAGACAGTAGGCTATGCAGACAAATTACACTCTAAATGAAAGCTTGGTTAAAAGGTAGAAGCCTAAAGATGACAGCCCAATCATGGCAAGGTTCTTAAAAGTGACCAAGGTGTTTATTCAAAACCACAGCCATGTAGTACTAAGCACAAAGTACAGCCAACCACCAGTAAATCCCAGCAATGAACCACCAGTAAATCCCAGCAGTGAATCACCAGTAAATCCCAGCAGTGAAGGATTAAACCACAACAGTGATTTCTCTTCAATAGTCCATGACCTGAGGAGAGAGGGAGTGGTGAAATTCTGGCAACATACAACCCTGCAGATCCGTCGGCACCAAAAGTCTCAGGTACAAACCACACTTATGGAACTACACAGTGGCTCTCACCCTTCCTAGTGCCGCAGCCCTTTGATAACAAACGGTTCATGTTATGCTGACCCCCAACCAAAAAATTACTCCATTGCTACTTCCTAGCCATAATTTTGCTGCTGTTATGAATTGCAATGTTAAGTATCTGATAAGAAGGATGTCTTTTATTGACCCAACCCCAAAGGGTGGTGACCCACAGGTTGAGAACTGCTGTGTTAAAGGCTGAGAAGCAGGTAATTTTCACAGCAGAACTCCTAAAATAAAGAGCTATTTGACCAACTACCACTTTGGTTTTTGGACGGGACTGGCGGCAGGCATGGGCTTGCGGACTTACCTTCTGTGCTCCTGTGTTGAGAACCTCCCTTTTGAGAACCTTTACAGACAATCTGGGGAGGATGTGTGTAGGAGTGATGTGTGTATATGTGTGCGTAGGGGTGACGTGTGTATGCGTGTAGAGACTGGAGGTCAGGGTCCGGTCTTCCTTAGTCACTCCACCTTATCTTTTGAGGCAGGGTCTCTCACTGTTTCACTAAGACTTAGCTTGCCAGTGAACTTGGGAAGGGGAGCTCAAGGGCTCCTCCTGCCTCTGCATCCCAGGCGCTAGGATGATACTTCTGCTGGGCTACTTTTTGTTCTTTTATGGGCACCAGACCAGGAACATGGCTCTTGCGCTTGCATGGCAAGCCCTTTCCTGACCTCCCAGCTCCTGGGGACAAACTTGAGCTGCATAGCATTAGATCTTTATATGTTAAGCATGGTGTTCTAGTTATTTACATGTTTCATATAAAACAGTATTCAGTTCACGGTCCTGAGGTCTGCGTTCTAGTCATCACCCCACGAAACATGAGTAACTAGAGCACGTCAGCTGCCACTGCTGTACCTGAGACTCACCACACGTAAGAGGATGAGAACGTCTTCAGAGACCCTGCTGCCCTCTGCCTCCTGTGTGCTGAGACCACGGGCACAGGCCACATGCCCAGACAAGAGTGTTTGTTCCACAATTGCCATAGGAGTATTTCCAGTATGAAGTGAAACACTAGAAAACTCTGATTTTTATCTAAACACAAGAGACATGCTATGTGTGGTACTGTTTCCAATTTCTCAGGTACAGCTTCACTGAGCCCACTCTGATCTATGCCTAATGTAGGCGCTCCTACAAGATCACAGGGTTGAATAGTTAGTTTGATTTTATTTAAAAATAATAAATCACAAAACTAAAGTGTTTGAACAAGGTCACTTAACCCCCTCCCAGGCCACTTCTTGTTATCATTTGGTCATCTTTATTACTCCGCACTACACGTCTAAAAGAGGATCTTCAGTATGCCAGTGACACCAGGACACATCCCTGGCACAGGTGATCTCCAGAAGAAAAGCTGATGGTCTAGAGAGCTTTCTCCTCTGCCTTCACAGTGCTGACTCTGGGTGGAGGGGACAGGGGTCTCTCGGAGTTTATCACTGAGGGACCAGTTCCCTTAGAGAGGCCAGAGCAGCATGGACACGGACGTGCAGTCTGTTTTCAAAGTCGTAGCCAGAAAAATCCTCCTGAAAGGACCAGATAAAGATGACTGTGAACTGTTGGCTCAGCCTGTCCCCAGGGTGCCATAGGCTCACACACATACACCATTTTACACCCACTGCATAACTCCCTACCTCCTACAGGGCTTCACATCCAGTTGATATTCTTCCTCCCCAATACTCAGGCAGGGTGTATAAAACTGTAATCCCACCTCTTGAGAGAATAAGGTAGGATTACAAATTCTCTTTGGAAAAATTCCCTCAAGTTATTCTTGAAATACTAGTCTTAAATTGAGTTCAAAGCAAGCTACTCTGGGAAAGTTCTTTAAAACCATAGGAGGGGCTGGTGAGAGGGCTCAGCAGTTAGAAACACTGTTTTCTCTTCCAGAGGACCTAGGTTCGATTCCCAGCACCCATAAAGCACCTTACAGCCATTCTTAAGGTTCCAGGCATCTGACACCTTCTTCTGGCCTTTGAAGGCACCAGGCATGCCTGTGGTGCACATCCTGGAGATGCCATTTCAAAGCCATGTACTCACTGTGGTGGCTAAGCCACCACCTCTCTCCGGAATTATTAACACATGGAACCACACTCGCAAATGTCCCCGACGTCAGCCCCCGACGTCAGCCCCGGTGTACAGTAAATGGGGTGAGGGCAGCCAGGAGGAGGCGGCGGGGAGGGGGCAGTTACCTTTGCCTGAAGGAGTAGCGTTCTGCCTCTTGCTACAGTCTGTGAACAGAAGAACGCACTGTCTTACCAGCAATGTCTGCACGTCCATTTGTGGAGGACACAGCTGAGGACTAATCATCCCCTTACAATTAAGAATGCAAGCTGAAGTCCCAACCCAAACGCGTGGTAGTTACAACTCTTCCTTAGAGAATCTGAGCTGTTTTCAGGCC
This sequence comes from Rattus norvegicus, assembly GCF_021556685.1. NCBI lineage: Eukaryota > Metazoa > Chordata > Mammalia > Rodentia > Muridae > Rattus > Rattus norvegicus. The sequence continues at coordinate 4,112,674 of NC_141551.1, read as the reverse complement.
CTAGTGAATCCTGACTATAACTAAAACCATTCTGCTGCCCACTGTGCTAACTCATGTCTTCACGTGTGCGTGCGTGCATGCGTGTGTGTGCATGCATTTGAGGCGATTCTCTGTAGTGTGTAGAGGTCAGAGGATAACCTGGGATGTCCTGAGGTGTCTGTCCACCCATTGTTTGAGACAGTTTTTCTCCATGGCCTTTGACTTGGAGGCCAGACAGATTTTCCAGGGAGCCCCGGGGTTCTGCCTCCCCTCTCTTGGCACCGCAGTTGTGGACATGTGCTGCCATACCTGGTGTTTACATGACTCTCAGGATTCCATGGGTCCTCCCATGTGGGAGGCAAGTCGTCCACTACCTGCCATCTCCCCAGCACCACATCCTCACTACAATTCTCATTAAATCAGCAAGCTGTTTGTTTTATCCCACTGTGTAGATTAGGAAGTCGGTCTGGTGCTGGTAACTGGACTGGGGGCACACACTAAGACCCATGGTCACATGACAGCTCTCGTCTTCATACACTACACCCCAGCACAGTATTCCGAAAAGACAGCGACTTTTCCCCACACAAAGGAAGCTCTGCATGGAAAGTCACGGCTGTAATAGATTCCAGTGTGGCCACTACTGCCTCTGTGAGAAGCAGTGTCAGCATCCTGCACTCACCCATAAGACCAAGGCAAGCAAAAGAACCAAGGGACTCTGTTTAGGTGAAGGGTGCTTGGTGCTGCTGTGAGCACAATGCGGCTGCTGAAGACAGCCACACAGAGGACCTCTTACCTCTGCTCTGTCTAGCAGGAGACAGCCAAGCTCATAGCAGGCATATGGCTGGACAACCACACACAGGACCTCTTACCTCTGCTCTGTCTAGCAGGAGACAGCCAAGCTCATAGCAGGCATATGGCTGGACGTATGAGTTATTCTGACGGCACGACTCGTCTTTAGCAGCTCGCTGGAAGAACTGAGAATCGCAGAATGTTACGTGGAAGAGCTCCTCTCCTCTTGGAGTAAAGCTCGCCACAGCCCTTGGGAGGATTTCTCCTTTTTTAGATCAAATCTCTTCTCGACTGCTCTGTATTCCTTCCCTGTAGATCCTCCTTTGTGCTGGGTTCATAAGACCGTAGCCATGCAAGTACACGGTGTATCTGAACACATTCCCCAGGCCCGGCCCTCTCCCCTCCACCTCCTCCCATCAGTTCCCAAGGATCCCCCACCATAGATAACTTCATTTCTGTGCCACATCATCTAAACACAAGTGAACTAGGACCTGTGGCCAAGGGAAAACCCAATGCCTGTCTGAAACCGACGTAATTCTGTCAATGTGACTATCCCAGTTGCACCCCTGTTCCTACACGCTGTAAACTCCTGCCTGTCACTGCATCCCCACCTGCAGCTTTGAAGCCTTCCACAGCTGCTGGGAAAGAGTCCCCCAAAACACAAACACACCGGCAACCTAACGTGCCAACACGCCAAGGTCTACTGGCCTGCAGAAACTCTGTCTGTTAGAGAGGTAGAAACATCCCCATCTTAAGACGTGAAACATTTCACAGGCCAAAGTCCACCTCTCACCACCATCTTCCCACTACCCATGTATGCAATCTACAATAGCTACCTAGAGTTATGCAATAACTAAGACGATTTACATTCAAGGATTAATTTCAAATTCAACAGAGTATATCATAGTCTATGAGTTAAAGACCAAGTCTCCTATATTATACATGAAACTCATGAAACGATTTCAAAGGGCAGGCAATGTAATATCACCTCTTTTAGAACTTTGTTTGGTAGGTGGTTTTTGTTTTTTGTTTTTTAAACTGGCTGGCCTGGAGGTATACAGCTCAGTGGTAAAAACATATGTGACATGAATCAAGCCCTGAGTTCAATGCCTAGAACCAAAACAACAGGAACAAAGCCTTAGTTAAAAAACAACAAAAGCAAACAAACAAACAAACAAACAAAACAAAACAAAGAAACCAAAAGAAAAAAGAAAAAAAGCCTCCCTTTCACTATAGTGGGAAAACCTAATGCTCTTCCAGGTACAGGCCATCTGGGTAGAATCAGCCCCAAAGGCTCATTGCTGAAGACCTGGTCCCAGCTTGGCACTAGTGAGGAGGGACTGGATGACCAGGATGCTCCATGGCTGGATCCATCAGCTGAACTCACAGTGCAGTGGGACTTCAGGAGGTGACACTGCTCACAGAAGTCAGTGGTTGGGGCATATCTGTGAGGGGACATCCTGTGACAGAAGTCAGTGGCTGGGTCATATCTGTGGGGGAACAACCTGTGACAGAAGTCAGTGGCTGGGGCATATCTGTGAGGGGACATCCTGTGACAGAAGTCAGTGGTTGGGGCATATCTGTGGGGGGACATCCTGTGACAGAAGTCAGTGGTTGGGGCATATCTGTGGGGGGACATCCTGTGACAGAAGTCAGTGGCTGGGTCATATCTGTGGGGGGACATCCTGTGACAGAAGTCAGTGGCTGGGGCATATCTGTGGGGGGACATCCTGTGACAGAAGTCAGTGGCTGGGGCATATCTGTGAGGGGACATCCTGTGACAGAAGTCAGTGGTTGGGGCATATCTGTGGGGGCACATCCTGTGACAGAAGTTGGTGGCTGCATACCCAGAAGAGAACATCCTGTTCCTAGTTTATTTTCTGCTATGTGAAGGAATTCTGCCTGTCTTCTCTTCCATGATACTTCACCTCATCGCAGCCTGAAACTGAGCTAGACAAAAAATAAAACAAAACACTCCCTTCGAAGATGCTCTCCCCAAAGACTAAGGCGACACGTTTCAGCCTTTCCTCCAGCCCTGCACAGCAGCCATTAGCTGTCACAGAGAAGAAAATTAACTTGGTGAATACAAGCTACCCTAATGTCCCCTCACCCCATGTTGTTTGTGAGGGCTCACTGCTCGCAGGCCTTGTTTCCTCCTCTCTAGCTGTCACCCTGCCCTGGCTAAAGAGCAGTCCTCACAGAAAGGAGCACGCTAAGACTCCACAGTTACACTAGGAACATTGCATTAACCACCAGGCCCTCCATTCACAGTATACGGTGCAGAGTCCTGTCACGGCGAGATAACTTCTCCTGCTGCTCTCTCCTCCTCTTCCACAAGCTCAGGTGCCAGGACCCACAGTTTGGCTACCGTGTAGCCATGGCAACATGTTTACCTGAACAGCATCTTGTGAGTTTCCGAGACATTTGTGTATGGCACCAAGGAGCAAATGCTTCAATCCAACAACAGATGAATCATCCACTTCATGGCAAGCTGGAAGAGAAGGAGCGTGAAGGAAGGGAAGACACCTACTTAGAACCCAGTGTCACCAAGGCCAGCTGCAGTTTCTCTGTTTGGTTCATACTTCTGCCCCCCAAATCTAGACGCTGTCCCTTGCCCATCTACTAGTGACTCTCCTTAATCAAAGAAAGGCAAAATGCTAACCTTTCTCTGTGTGAGCACGTATGTGCAGGTGCCCGTGTGTGCAGGTGCCCGTGTGTGCAGGTGCCCATGTGTGCAGGTGCACGTGTGTGCAGGTGCACGTGTGTGCAGGTGCACGTGTGTGCAGGTGCCCGTGTGTGCAGGTGCACGTGTGTGCAGGTGCATGTGTGTGGAGGCCAGACATGAATCTTCAGTGTCACTCTGCAGACACTACTTTCCTTGTTTTCTGAGACAGGGCCTCTAGAGTCTGGCACTGGCCAGTGTTTCCACATCCCCAGCACTGTGGGGAGTGAGTATGCGCCACCACAGCATCTCTTTTCTCTGAAGCACTCCTCAGCAAACACTGTCAACCCTTAGAGAACCTGAGGCTCCGACTTTCACTAGGAGAGGGAAGCTGATCTGAGAGGGCACAGCCTGCATCTTTCCAACTACATGATGTTCTGGAAAAGACACAGTCGTGCGGACAGGAAAGTATCCGTAGTTAGCAGAGTTCAGGAGAGGAGGAGGAGAGGGAGGTGGGGAGGAATGCTTAGGGCAGTGACGGAGCTCTTCTGTGAGGTGCTGTGAGTGAGCCTGAGCCACCAGACTCACTCACACACTAGGAAGTGCAGCAAGAGCCCACACTCTACACACCGAGGCTTTGGTGGCTGTACTGGAAAAAGCCACTTCATCTGTGCTAACAAATACTTCACAGTGTTACAGGATGTGTGAGGGGTCAGAGGGTGTAAAGGAGGGTGCAGACCTGTGTGTGCGCGCACGCGCGCGTGTGTGTGTGTGTGTGTGTGTGTGTGTGTGTGTGTGCGAGCGCGCGCATGCACACATGTGTATACAGGGGTGTGAACAATTCTGATGTGAATCTCAAACCTTTTCAAGGTTTAATGTACAAACTTGCATTACACCAACTGTGAAGCCATGTAATAGAAACTTGGTTATGGTTATATACTGTGCTGTACTAGGCACCAAGGAAGACTCAAAACAGCAATTTGACCTTTAAGAGTGGAGATATTTGTTGTTTTAAAGAAATAAGAGTTGACTTTGGAAGAGAGGTCATTTAGTTAAAGGACAAGGGCCCATTGTTTGATCCCCAGAACCCACATTAAAAAGGAAAGACATGGCATGGTGGTAGGTGCTAGAAACCCCAGCACCTGGGGTGAAGACAGGTGCAATTCTCAGGTGTAACAGCCAAGGACATCTCCCAGGCTCTAAACACATGTGCACACACATGTGTGCACACATACATGCACAAACACGTACATACATACATACACACACATACACACACACACAGAGAGAGAGAGAGAGAGAGAGAGAGAGAGAGAGAGAGAGAGAGAGAGAGAGAACACCTATAATAAAGTCTTGTCTAAAAAAATCTGTGATTCAATAAATAATGGGGTGTGGCTGCATGAAATCTCAAGAACTTTCTGGAGCAGCTGACCATCTTTTCTGGAGTTTGCCTACTGTAAATCCCTACAGGGGCTCCCTATGTAGCCAGGACTGGCCTTAGTTCTGATCTTAGGAGTTGGGTTATAGGTTCATGCCATGCTTTCCTCTCGATGCTGTACTCGCAAAGGTGTGATTTAAGCCTCTGCAAACTCCCAGAAAGGCATGGCGGATACTCAGTTCGATGTGCTTCTCAGAGCCAGGATTGAGGTTAGCTCCTAGGGTCAGAGGGCAAGTCACTGCTGATGTGAGCCTGCTAGATCACTATAGAACACTGGCTGCCTGCCAGCCTTCTGAGCGCTCTGCTGCTCACACATCGACTCCTAGGGCTTTAGAAGCTTCCATGTTTTGGTTAATTATTAACAGAGACCCACGGAATATGAACATCTACTTTGTTCTCCCCAGAGAATTTTCCTACTGTAATAAAAATGGTTTTACCAAGATAACCTATAGGCCTATATATTTTCAACTATATGAATCAAAAACTGTAGCCTTTAATTACATGGCTACATATTTACTGTAGGAATAAGAGGCTTTAGTCACGATAGCTTCAAACACATCTCAAATGTCTATCAACAGGAATGCAGAGAAGCAAAGAGCAGTTCTGATGTGCACACAATGGAATACTACTCAGCAAGGAAAATGAATGGTCTAGTAGTAAAGGCTACCGTGTGGCAAATGCCACAGCCATACTGCTTCATGAAGGAAACAGTACACCTCAAAGTACATCTCATATGATTCTACTTCTGTGCAGGTCAAAGACAGGCAAACTACATATGGACACAGAGCTCAGAACTGTCTGCACTGACGGGGGACCTGAGGAGGAGTATAAGGACCTGCAAATATTCTACTGTGACACCAAGCTGTGCACATTGCCCTGGCTCAGTGAGCCAGATACTTTGCTCCCTGACCCTCTCGTGCATGTATGTGAATCACACTTACATGCATGTATGCAAATCACACTTGCATGTATGAGAAGCACACTTACACGCATGTATGCGAAGCACACTTACATGCATGTATGAGAAGCACACTTACACACATGTGTGCAAATCACACTTACACGCATGTATGCGAATCACGCTTACATGCATGTATAAGAATCACACTTACACACATGTATGCGAATCAAACTTACATGCATGTATGAGAATCACACTTACACACATGTATGCGAATCACACTTACATGCATGTATGTGAAGCACACTTACATGCATGTATGAGAATCACACACACATGTATGAGAATCACACTTACACTCATGTATGCGAAGCACACTTACATGCATGTATGCAAAGCACACTTACATACATGCTCCTCCCTTCACTGGGAGTGTGTGCTCACCACCCCACACCCACTGACTTGCTAGGACTGGTGCCATTTTCCTCTTTTTGTCTTTTGAGAAGGGTCTCATTGAAGTCTATACCAGTGCGTCCTACTCCTGTTGCCGGTGTTGCATCATCTACCACAGCATGACAGACGTGTGTTCTCCCAGGCAGCTGTCAAGAGACAGACTGGGGGGAGCTGCCCCGATGGTTCATTGGACTGCACAGAGATGCTTACCTTGACTCATTCTCTGCAGGTTGGGGAGGGAACAGTTGGGAAGGGCTTTCCACAAGTACAGAACTTCAATGGATGCCAGCACACACAGTGCCCTGGTTGGGGTCTGCTTCCGAAATCGCTCAGCCTGCAAGGAATTCTCAGAGTGTTAGGCCCCGATCTTCAAAAGCAAACCCAAGTAACAAGCTGCACTTTGGATCCACATCATAGAGCAAGGTCAATGTGATTGGCCCTCCCTTACAAAGCCTCTCCACATCACAAATGGTATGTAGTTTTTAAATCTACTTATGGTTGTATCTCATAGCCATTATTCAGCCAAGACTGGGTGACTGGCTCAGAGCACACACCTCCGTCATGTCCTGTGGACCTTCATCTACTTAGGGGCTCACTGCACTCTGTACTATCATCTATTTATGAATTCATCTATTTTTTTTTGACAGGAGAACCAAACTCAGAACTTTTCACATGCTAGGAAAATGTCCCAGTATTGAGCCACATTCCCACCTTTGTAATTCATTTATTTTACGTGTGTGTGGAGGGGGGAGGGACGGAGGGAGGGACGGAGGGAGGGAGAGAGAGAGAGAGAGAAGGTGCAGGCATCCGCCTGGGTAGACTTGAATGAAGGCTCCTGTTGCAGTCAGAAGGTGGTGCTGTATCCTCTGAAGCTGGAGATAGAGACCACTGTGCCAGGCTGACAGGGGTGCTGGGAACTAGGAGTGTGTGTACTCTTAAGAGCTGAGCTATTTCTGCAGCCTCTGTCATCTACTTTATGTTGGAATAAATCTTATTATTTATCTAATAAAAGCTAACTAAACTTCAAAAACCTAGTGGAGTAAAAGAAAATTTATAAAACAAAAAGTAAAGGAAAAGTGAAGCTTTGAGAAAGGAGGCCATCACTCGAGGTCATGAGGTCACTCAAGGTCACGAGGTCACTCAACAGTATGTTAGCATCAGAAATAGGAACCACAGGGGGACACTCCCCCACAGTTCTGAGATTTCTACTGATAATTGAAACACCATGTTTTGTCTTTATTACATCAAAATGTGATGTCACCGTCATGGGAAGCAGGGCCATCTGCCTCTCAGGGCTTCCACCAACTTCTTCTGAAGTAATCTGCACTTCAGACATACACTTCCTCCTTCCAGGAGGGCTCATTATCGATCAGAGTCCAGGATATCTCATTAAACAACAAAAACAACCATGCTTTAGTTCTGTGCAGCCTTTCTCCTCAGAGCAGAAGCAAGGCCACAGGAAGAGACACTGAACAGGACAGGACACTTATCTGGGGAGGTGCTAATTCCGCCTGTCTATCATATGTCCTGGCATGCTGCCAGGCTCTGACATACATACCTTTTTCACTGAGAACTGTTCAATCTGGTTATTTTTCCTTTTGAATAGCTTCTGGACTTCTTTAAAAATGAGCTGTGCCCCATCCACGTCACCAGTGGCTCCTTGACAAACTGCAAGACATCAGAACTTCATTTCCATGGTTTCCAGGAAAGGACATCCACAGGTTATGTCCAAAGGATGGCACCATCCAGCTGACCCTGCCCTGTGATGCACTCTCTCCTCTCTCCCTCTTCCCCGCCCCAGCCCTGCCTGCTGCCCATGGATAAGAATGTACGGCTCTCAGCTACTTCTCAGCGTATGCCTGCCTGCAGCCGCCATGCTTCCTACCATGATAACCTCTGAAGCTGTAGGCGTGCCCCTTAGTTTAATTCTTTCTTTTATGAGAGTTGCCATGATCATGGTATCTCTTCACAGCAACAGGACAGTGGCCAAGACAAGCTGACGAGAATGGCGAGGCCATGCATGTGAACCACACCTAAAGTACTCAACATCTGTCCCTAGACCGCGCAGCCTTGCAGCCGTCCCTCCTGCGGCACAGCTGGACACGTAGCTTTGAGGTTTCTAAAGCTCACCCATGTGTGAAAACAGGAGGGACTTGGTACTTAAGAATAGGGCCCAGACAGAACTTAGCACATCTGTTCTTCCACAAGGACTCAGTTACACCATCCCAAAGTCACACGCTTTTCTGGTAACACAATCCTTACATAATTTTAATGTTTCTGAAACATTGCGCCAAGAGGATCAGATCCAGCAATCCTGTTTTCAGATCTCCTCAGAGAAGCCAAAAGCAAGGGCTCAGGTTGACATCTGTACATCAGTGTTCTCACTACACACACACACGCACGCACACGCACACGCACACGCGTAGCGCACTGGTAGATGAATGGGTAAACCAGACATGGCAGGCACGGGCCGTGCAGTGAATGGGGCTTTACTCAGTATGAAAAATGAAGAAGGGGTTGGGGATTTAGCTCAGTGGTAGAGCGCTTGCCTAGCAAGCGCAAGGCCCTGGGTTCGGTCCCCAGCTCTGGAAAAAAAAAAAAAAAAAAGAAAGAAAGAAAAATGAAGAAGACGCTGGGACAGGCCAGTGTGGACCAGGCTTTGTGCACATATGAGGCCCAGGGCAGTTGACTGGAAAGAGAACGCAGAGTAGGGCGGAGAAGGTAATGTTAGTGTTTAGACTTTTGCCGGGGAAATGGTGGCCTTCTGGAAGCTCTGGAATGCACGATGGTGGCAGCCAAGTGGCACTGCGGTCCAGTGAGAGCTGCAGAGAACAGTAGGGTGTGTGCTGTGGGTTCCATCCCTAGAGAGCACCAGAGGGGACCAGACGCTAGGTGCTGGACACCTGTCCCTTTGGTCAGCTCAGTTTCCTTTACAGCAGCTCAAACACAACCCCGCAAGGCCTCTTCCCTCACCAAGCACTCCTTTCCTTGTGCGCTCATACCCGGCCCCTCCAACAGCCCCCTGTAGAGACAGAAATGAGGACTCTACTCTCGCACAACTACAACTGGTGTGGCTGGACATTTCTAAACATTTGGGGAGTAAGCGTTTGGTCATACAGCAATCTCACATGCCCAAGAAAAACGACACCACGAAACAGTTGCCACCGCTGACTGCAGAACCAGCAACACCTACCGACCACTGGCTTCCATATCCGTCCTTCCAGACGATACACAGGGACCACTTCTTGAAGTGTTGGGCATGCCGACACCTACCAGTAAGTTGCTCTTATTTTATTCAAGATGCTGGCACTTGTTTAAGTGTGAGACAACAGCAGGCCACCCCGCATCTCAGAAACAATAAGCACCACACAGAGGTGTGAGAGACCCACAGAGAGTGCAGCACACAGACACAAGGGAGGCGTGTGCACCGACTGCTTGCCGATGCGATTTCACAGGATCTTTAAGATGCCAAGGTCACACAGCCTGGCTGACCTGGACCCTGTCTTAGATGAATCAAGGAAATGGAACTAAACGGGGATGACGTCCCACTGAAGCCAAATGTGCACAGGGGTGTTTATGATGATGTCTGTGGTACTCAGCGGTTCTGAATGTGGTTCAGGGGAATGTGGTTCAGTGAGGCCCTGGGTTTGGTTCCCAGCACTAAGACAAGGGTTTCTCTTGAGTTTTAAGTTAGAAAACCACTTCTGAGGTTGCCTATGCAGAGCAAACCTGAAGACCTTCACAGGTCGCTCGAAGGTAGGAGCCTACAGCTTCCTGTCTCTTCAGTTCTGCTCCTCCATAATCTGTAATTGTAATTATAGACTATGATTATAATCTATAAATGTCCACAGAACCTCCGACATTTTGTGGCTCACAGAGAGATAACAGCTCTGTCCACCAGGTGGCAGCCCAACACTAACCATGTCATCTAAGCGCTCTCCAAAGCAAAAGCCACACCCGCCATGGACTCTGGTGTGGTGCTGTGCAGTGTAGGGGAGCTCTGAGCTCTCTTATGACTTGGAAAAAATGGGGTTTGAGCCAATCCTGTGAATTCTGTGAGCACAACATAGACTAAAACCTCTCACATAATGAAAAAGACACGTCCAATTCTGCAGAACACTTTAAAACGCTAATAAATAGAACCACCAGAGCCGGAGACATGCCTCAGAGGCTAAGCGTACTGGTTACTGCTCTTCCACAGGTCCCAATTTCAATTCCCAGTAACCACAGTTGGCTCACAACCACCTGTAATAGGGTATGATTTCCTCTTCTGGTGTTCATAGAAACAGCACTCACCCATGTCAAATAAATCGATCTTAAAGAAATTGTTAAAAACACAATAAAGAAAAAGAAAGGGGAGGGGTGGGTAGAGGTGCAGAGATTGGTGGGAGTGAAACAGCTTCACAGTGAAGCCTCCCTAAGGACCAAAGAGGCCCGACTGGAGTGTGTGGTGATTGGTCAAGCCTAGATTTCTTGGCATCAAGCTAGGTCTCGTCTCTGGGCATTTCTGCCTCAGTTACTTGGTTACAGCAGAGAACAGGATTTGCCTGTGGGTGGAGACATGTCCACTTAAGAGTTACCCCAGTGCTGAGGGGTAAGGCCTGGGTTGAGGACCACCCCTAGGAAGCTGGGGCCACCTGAAGATAATGTACTTCTCTTTCAGGAATCCTCACCCACGTGTATAGCCCCTACTCGCTGCCAGAAGGTAAGGCTCAGCAGGGTCTCAACTCAAAAAGGCATTAACGGCCCCTTCTCCTCCTGAGTCAGATGCTGGAGAGAGGCGAGGCAACTTTTTAAACTCTGGCACATTGGGCCTCCTAATTTCATTCTGCAGCTCCCCTTCCTACCAGTGGCTGCCTGTCTCTGAGTCCCACATTTGTGTCAGCATCTCTCAAGCAGCGTGTCCTTTTTCCTTCCTCGACCTTCCTGGGCACCTGGCAGAATCCCAGCTAGTCCACAGCTGGGCTTTTCTTTTCAACTCAAATAAATTATCCTCCAACTTCGTTGTCTGACTCTACTCTTAAGTCCTTTTACTAATGACAGTAAGAACCTCAGGAAGGATCCAGATTTTTCCAGTCATCCTAGGGTGGAAAAAGAACCCACTGCTGCACACCAGACAGCATCGGCTACATCCAACATTGACGAGGGGGAATCTGAAAAATGCCATCTGCTTCCTCCTCTCCATCCCCACACAGAGGACAGTCGCTCACCTGCTGTTAGATATGCGTAGTAGCACTGGGACCATCTGGACTCGTTCTTCAGCCTCTCAAAGGAATCAAATGCATCCTTGAAGTTGAGTTCAATCATGCTGCACCAGCCTACAAAAGGAGCACATTCAGCGTGCTACCCCGTGACCACGAGCTGTACACCATTCTCAGACAGTGAACAGGGCATGCTACCGGAAGAGCTTAGACCAACACAGTAGGGCAGCGAGCTCAGTACACCTGCCCTAAGGTACTGAGCTCAGTACACCAGCTCTAAGGTAGTGAGCTCAGTACACCTGCCCTAAGGTACTGAGCTCAGTACACCAGCTCTAAGGTAGTGAGCTCAGTACACCTGCCCTAAGGTACTGAGCTCAGTACACCAGCTCTAAGGTACTGAGCTCAGTACACCTGCCCTAAGGTACTGAGCTCAATATACCAGCTCTAAGGTACTGAGCTCAGTACACTAGCTCTAAGGCATTTCTCTGTTGGATTATACACCATCTCCTCACTGAACCATAACAGGCATCACCATAGTATTACTTGTTGGATAATTCCCAATCTTTTCTCTCGTGCTTTCCTTTAGATGTGTGCACAGGAGGCGAGTGACAGGGGAGCTAGGGCCTGACTGGCAGGTGTCATCTGCTGCTGCTTTTCTTCCCTGTCCTCTGCAGCTGTGCTCACAGCTCACTTGGTTCCCACCAATCCATCATTTTTAGTCCTTTGCCCTCATCTCTCATCTGTGACACATCAGGCCAAAATACAGTGTTTTGTTTAGAAAGTATTCCAAGCCCAAAGTTGTATTTACTCTTCTCAGCAAATGGAGAGATGGTTCCATAAAGGATTCTGAAATCTCTAAAGTGCCCAGGTCAGAGCTGAGTGTAGGCAGCCAGCAGAGCTGCTCTCAGTAACAACCTAGGCGAAGGAGAGGATCCCAGGCAGACACACTCTCCCAGTGTCCATGTCCCCATAAGACAGAGCATCTGACTGACCAGAGAAGGCCTTTCACTTGCCAACGACCTGGTTCCACCTGGATGTGACCGCTGGCTCTGCAAAGGAGGCCCTGTGCCTTAGTTTGCCTTCTCTTCTGGGACACAATGGCTCAAAACAACTTGGTTAGAATCATGTAAGGACTGTGTTTCCTTTTATGCTTATCCCTAAGCGTGTGACTTTGGGATGGTGTAACTGGGTCCTTGTGGAAGAACAGATGTGCTAAGTTCTGTCTGGGCCCCATTCCTAAGTACCAAGTCCCTCCTGTTTTCACACATGGGTGAGCTTTAGAAACCTCAAAGCTACATGTCCAACTGTGTGAAGGAGGCTGGCGATGGAGCCTGTTCCTCAGGGTCTGTGCACCGGTGCTGTGTATTTTTAGGTGTGGTTTACACAAAAGGTCTCTCAAGTTGGGGAGGAAAGTGTTCACTTGACTTATAGGTCCCGATCACAGCCCATCACTGAGGATAGCCAGGGCAGGGCCCTGTAGACAGGAACTAGAGCAGAGGCCAGGGAGGAATACTCTTACTGGCTTGCCCACAATGGGCTGGGCCTTCCTACACCAACCATTAGCCAAAAAAAATGCCCCCGCAGACTTGCCTACAAGCTGATCTCTATTGATCCTTCTTCCCAGACCACCGTAGTGGCTTCGGTCAAGTTGACCGAAAAAAAAGTCTAATTAAAACACAGTCCCTTTATTGGACATGAGTGGCTCAGACGGTTTCAAAACACACCTAAGGTCCGGAAACAGACGGCTAAAAGAAGCAGGCTCCAGCTTCCTCCTAGGCAGTACTTTTCAAGAGCCTTGAGCCTTGAATTTTAATATGCACCAGAGTATCCCACACTACACTGTCTGCTGTCTCCAAACCAAGGACGGTAGCAAGGAAAAGTGAGCACAGGAGAGATGAGCCTTGGTGTGAGAGTCAGGGTGACCAGATCCTCAGTATACAGCGCAGTGTCTGCCTTCCCACAAGGAGAGAAGATGCCCGCTTGTAGCTTGTAGGGGTTGGCCTGATGCTGCCTGCATTCTAATGCTCTAATGCTAATACTGGGCCCTGGAGACTGGCAGCACATAGCTAAGTGACCCTGCCCCAAGTTATTTCTGATTGGGAAATAAAGATGCCAATAGCCAATAGCGGGGTAGAAGAGACATAGATGGGGTTTAGGTTTCATGGGCTTGGGGTGGGCGGAGGATCATGAGGGGAAGAATGCACAGGAGGAGGAAGGAGAAGCTGCCATGAGTAGGTGAGTCATAGACATGGCCCTGAGGGCTGGCCGGTTGGAGTTATGAGCAGCCCAGATGAAACACACTAAGTAGTAAGTAATAACGTAGAGTACCACTAGGAGAGTGGACTCTAACAGCATGGAGGGCGGGCAGCTTGCAGCTCTCGTGCTGATCCCGGCTTACTGTAAATGTAACACCAGGGCCAGTACAAGTCTCACAGTTACCGATTTCATACAGACAGACATGGATTCTCATAGTTACCGATTTCATACAGACACACATGCTGGATCTCTCTCTGGTCTACAGCCAGTTCCAGAGCAGTGTGGAAGGAAGTCAAGGCACTGTTGATTTGACACTGAGGAGAAAAAGAAAAGCAGGATGACTGGTTATGACCCAGCCTTGCATCACCATCATCAACCATGACTAGCTTTTTCCTGAGCCCCGATTTTCAATAGACCAAGCAAGCAGTACAGGAGAGCTGCTTTAAGGGTTGCTAACAAAACGTGCCACTTTGCTTTATGAAGTTAACCTCAGCACATTAACTCCTTAAAAAAAAAACTGTTTCTACTTATTTTGTGTGTGTGCACATACAGGACACACCCGCCACCCGCTGAGGTCAGAGGACAGTGTGTGGGAGTGGCTTCACACCTTCCACGATGTCCCCAGGGATGGAACTCACTGCAGGCTGGGGTGCACGTGCCTTAGCCCTCCAGCAGCCCATCAGTCCCTTTTTCTTTCCGGTTTTTATTTTGTGATACAGGGTCCCTGTGGTGGTTTGAATAAAAGTGGTCCCCAGAGACTCTCGGGGCGTGGCATTATTGGAGGTGTGGCCTCGTTGGAGGAAGCGTGACACCAGGGGGTGGACTTTGAGGTTTCAGAAGCTCAAGCTAGGCCCAGTGGTTCTCTCTTTCTGCTGCCTGTGGGTCCCCATGTAAACGCTCAGCTCCTCCAGCACCACGGCTGCCTGTGAGCTGCCATGCTTCCTGCCCCAACGACAATGGGCTCTGACCTATAAGCCAGCCCCAATTAAATGTTTTCTTTTATAAGAGTTGGCATGGTCCCCACGGAAATAGAAAACCTAACAAGGCAGTCCCACTGTGGTCCACACTGGCTTCAACCCCATGATCCTGACTCCAGCTGCCCTTTCCAGTAGCTGAGACTGCAGGTGTGCACCTCAAGGCCTGGCTTAGGCAGTGACTTTTCCAGTGAGGGCCCAGCTCACCACATTTTACCCACATTAGTCTCTCTACATTCATGTATGTAGACTTCATTGTATTATAACTGGCTGCCAATCTAGTTCATTGTAACCAGGCACATTCCATAGGCCCAAAGGCCATATCCTGTCTTCTGGTGAATATTCAGTTGTAGTCCAGAAGGAATAACCATCGAAGCCACTGTCATTACGCCTTGCCCTATCTGGTCCCTCCATCCCACTGGAACGATGGATGATTAGATTCTAAACTGAACAGTGGGGTACACTTGCTTCTGGTCACTGGTGTCATCTGTCACACTCAGATCTCTCTGAGGCTCCAGATTTCACTTGCAGTGTATGCATCTGCCCACTGCTGTGCAGAACCCACCAGCCGCCAGACGTCAGTTTCACATATCTCTGGTTCTAGAGCTCTCCCTGTTTGGTTCTGGACCCCAGGACAAGGGACTGAGGTGAATATTTTACAGAGAGGCAGACCTGGCCACCAGTTCTTCCAGCATCCCTCAGTCCCTACCTGGCATACCCTGTCCCCAACCTTCAACTTGCCCACCCAGGAACAGCTTCCCAGTAAACCTGCCTTGGTATAATCTAATCTGGCTTGAGTTGGCTCATTTCACCAGTGGAGAGATAACCTGTCACTTCCCTCCCCAAACCCACTGTTCCACTTTCTGTGGTCCCAGTGGCCGGTGGTCAACTGCTGTCTAAACACAGAATACAGAATGGGCAGACACCTTGAGAGGTGCAAGGCTACACTGCTGTGGGTCTGGTCTGATGCTGCAAGCATGATATCAATGTGGTCCCCATGTGAGACAGTGAGGGACCCTATCCCTGCTTGGTTCTGATTGGTGAATAAAGTTGCCAGTGGCCAAGGCTGGGCCGGGAGACAGAGGCGGGACTTTAGGATTCCTGGGCAAGGAGCTGAGGAGGGAGCAGGAAGAGGAGAGCTGCCATGCCGGGGGTGGGGGGTGGGGGGTGGGGGGTGGGGGAGTGGGGTGGTAGGGGGGGTGGGAGGGTGGGGGAGTGGGGGGTGGGGGGGTGGGGGGTGGGGGTGGAAAGGAGTAGAGGCTAGAGCCTGAGCTGCGCCAGACAGAGAACACAGCCCTCATGGAGGTCTGGGGAACTCAGCCCAAGAGGGATGCAGGTCTGGGACTGGGGCAGCCAAAATGGAATATAGGCTTTAGTAAGTAATACCTCAGGAATATCAGACGGGAGTGTGTTAGCCACGTGGAGGTTTGGAAGCAGCCCAGCCCTTGAACTGTTCAAGACATATTAAAATATAAAAGCGCTCTCTCTTTCCTTCCTCCCTCCCTCTCTCTTCCTCCCTCCCCCCATCTCCCTCCCCCCTCCCTCTCTCTCTTTGTCTCTCTCGTTCTCCCGCCCCCCCCCGCCCCGTGTGTGTGTGTGTGTGTGTGTGTGTGTGTGTGTGTGTGTGTGTGTGTGTGTGTCTGTCATTCAGTAACCCAGAATGTTGGGCCGGGTAGTGAGGAGGACTGCCGCCACCACTGGGACAACCTGAGTAGTTATTTGAATTCAGCAGCACCACCACATCACTGTCATTTTTACCACAGAGTATGGCTGACCCGACTTTTGTTCTTTGCCTAATGTATACATTAATTGTGGCCTGAGTAAGTAAGCATAGGCAAAGTGTAGATCTAGCATTTGGCTCTCTCTGTGGTTTCAGTGGTCACTGAGGGTCTTGGAACACATGGCCATGTATAGTGGGAACCACTGTACGTCTGATTTTTCTTTCCATTAAAAATTTCTTTCTATGTTTGCTAACCTCAGACTAAGGATGTAATAAGAACTCTCAAAAAGCATCAAAGAGTCAGAAATGTCCAGACTCATTAAAGAGGCAGGAAGCGCCTTTCTATCAGGCATCTACAAAAGGCCCTGCCCCCGGGAACCCCAAGGCTAGCTCTGTGGGTGGTGGCTCTGCACATTCCTTTCTTGCTCCAGATGGCCTGAGGCCCCCACCCACTCACCCTCTCCTGCTACCATGACAGGGCTGTGTCTTCTTCCCCAGCCCTTCTTGTCTGTGCCTGCTGTTTGCCGCTTCTCCTGCATCCCAAGGTCTTCCCTCCAAGGCAGCCAGGCACAGACAACAGAAGAGTCCTGGGAGAGGTCTGCAGAAGGCCCCAAGGTCACTGAGCCTGTGACTCGGGAAGTCTGTGGGCTCAATGGTTCATTCACAGATATTCGGCCTGACAGATAACTGCCCTTGAGTGGCACACCATTTTGTTGTCAGAAGAACTCTAGCTGTGACCTTCAAACCCTCAGTGAACGCTGGCCAGAAGCCACAGAGACTTTTCACTTTGTCACTCTGCCTGTGCTTAAATGATGTACCTTGTACTGGAGGGGACATCAAGACAATGTGACCACTGGGGACTCATGCCACAGGTAAGACACCAACTTTGTAACAAAACCCTTTCACGAAGGGTGTGCACGGGTGTGCACAGGTGAGTGTGAAGGCAAGTGTGTGAGGGAGTGCCTGCCTCCAACTGTCCCTCTGTCCACAGTTCTTTCCTCTCCTCACTCCCACAGCACTGTGAACTCTGCTAGTTGCCCAATTAAGGACATGGTGCATTCGCACACAGGATAATTCTGAGTGGGTCACTGCGACCAAGCTGTCTCCAGCTGCATGTTTAGTGCAAAGCTACATTGGTCTCCGGAGGACAGAACGGCACCCAGGCAGCAATGGGGTCTAGACCTAGATAACACAGTCAAAATAAGACTTCTGATATGGAGAAAGGAGGATGGAAGCCAAGAAATAGCACTGACATCACACTGTAGCTCTTGCTGCTTCCCAAGCCTCTCCAGGATGGGCACACATTGGTATTTTCAAACAACTTCGTCAAGCAACCCGTATTTAAATTCTGATTTGATTACCTGCTAAGTAGGCTTTCTTGAGTGACAGCAAATGTAGATTAAGTCTGAGAGCAGGGAGATGATCACCTGCACCTATTGGAGGGGTGGCTTCAGACAGAAATTAGAAGGATGTGGCACAAGCCCAGGAATGCTGGTAACTGCTGTATATAGAAGAGTCAAGGAACGGTTTGTTTCTAGAGCCTCAAAGGGGTGAGACCCTGCAGACACCCTGCTTTGTTTAGCTCAGTGTGGGAGAGAATACAATGTAGAAAATGCTTCAAACTGAATAAATAAATATAGCACTGTACAGAAGGTGGCTGTCCAGGTCCTGGAGGCAGGAGAACGGATCCATGGACTAAGCTAGACAAGGGTGAACTGCCATCAACCCGAGTAGACTTAGTCTTTAAAAAGAACGTGTAGCACAGCACGAATCCCTTAGGTAATGCTCTGGCTATTTCTTCTGTTGGGTTTACAATGCCAACCTGGTTTACCCAGTGCACAAGATGGCAGCTAAAAACAAAATGGCTGCTGACATGTCAAGCTGGGTCTCCACCCTCACTGAGAGGGCTTTGAGATATCTGGCCTGCAGACTGTCACACACACTTGGGAAACAAAGGCCATTCACCTGTAAAAGTTACAAGTGTGAAGACTGTGACCTCTCTTTCTCATCCGAGAAACAACTTGAAGATCCTACATGGTATGTGTGTGCTTAAAATTCCCTCCCCAAAAGCCAATGTAATTTCTAAATAAGCCTGAGCTCTACCATAATAATTTCTTTAGGAATTTGCTTAAACAGCAGAAATATATTACCCCTTATTTTTCACTAAAATAATTTAAAACAAGGAAATAATTTATGGTGGGTTTTACAGTGAATTAAAATACCTACCACAGCACAGGGGATGGAGAATTATTCTCAACTGGAGACGAGTCTCACAGCTGAATTTTACAATAAACTGTAACACACATAATTGGGCCAGAAGAGTTCACACGAAGAAGGCTGGCGTAGGAGCCGCAGTGCTGAGTAAGACCGCGCCTTCTGTCTTTATTACAGATTTCTTTATGCTCACCTCACTGTATGAATGTTCTGCCTAAACGTGTCTGTTCACCACATGTGTGCAGTGACCCCACAGGCTGCAGAGATGCCAGGTCCACTGCCATGAGCCACCATGTGCGTGCTGGGAATCAAATCCAGAATGGTAAGCACTCTTAACCACTGCAGCCCAACACTGCACTAAAAAAATTGTGTTGCAAAAAACATCTGAAGGCATATCCCAATTGGTAGTGTCTGCCTGCCATGCATGAAGGCCTGGGTCCCACCCCCAGAACGCCATAAACCAAGCTTTGGTGGCACACATCTCTAATTTTTGCACTCAGAAGGGAGAGGCAGGAGACTCCCCAAAATTCAAGGCCATTCTGTTATACCGCCAGTTCCAGGCCAGCCTGGGCTACGTTTTTATCTTAAAACAACAGCAACAAAGACTCTGGGACAAATATTGGCGGCCTACACTAGTAGACAGAAAAACAAACGGAAATGGAAACAAAGGACAACACGGACTGCTGAGTCTGTTCTCAAGGTAATAGACAGCAAGTGGGGCAGGGCCATTACCAGGCAGCACCGTGGACAGCAGCCGCCGTGCTCCGGGTGCCCAGAGCACAGTTCCAGTTATTCCGGCCTCTGCCTTTCTCCTGGGTGTCCCAGGGGACCCAGCAGGTCTGTGCTCCTGGCTGCTATGCTCTGGGGAGGGGACGGACGGGTCTTGAATACAGCAGGCCAGGGTCTACCGTCAAGCTAGCTCTTCAAACCCCACGTTCTCACCCCCACCCCACCTCCGCTGTTCTCCCGTGGCTCTTCCACTGAGACAACCAAGTCATAGGACAATGGCTCTCTTCTCAGGCTGTGAGCATCAGTTCAATTACTGAGAGTCAGCAAGGCAAGGGCTCGGGCCTGCCTTGGTCTGGACTTTAATGATGGCTGGCGTTACCAAGCTGTGCCGACAGAAATGGCTTGCTGCAGGGTTATATTATGCCATTTTCACCAAAAAAGGGAAAGGAACTTTTGATTTTTAATTTTATGGCTTTGAAAAATCCACATTAGGTAGCCTTGGACTAAAAATGGCTTTATGAGTTATTTCCTCAATACAAGAAACGCTAGGGAGTGATTTCTCAAGGCTGAGCAATGAGTGGCTGTTTGTTATAAGCCTTACCGGCTCACACAATAGCATTTAAAATGCTGTATTAAGTGGGGTGTGGTGGTGAACACCTTGAATCCCAGCTCTTGGGAGACACAGACAGGTAGATCATCTCTGAGTTACAGGCCAACCACCATGCCTGGCCTGTAACTTAGTTTCTTAGTATATGTACCTATGTGTGGCGTGTGTGCATGTGTGCAGATGTGGGCAGAGGAAGGCAGCAGATCTGCAAATGTGGAGCTACAGGTAGTCATGAGCCACCAACATGGCTTCTGGGGACCAATCCAGACCTCTGAGCAGCAAGGTCTCTTAGCTTGTTTCTGGCCCAGACTCTTGTTTTTATGGTGGGATTTAAACTTTACGTGTTACCTGTGAGTCGCTCAGACAGATGTATTAAGAACAGATTCAAGGCAAGAAGGGCGAGAGCAGGGCTCATTAGGAAAGTACTGTAGCCTCTAGGAGACTGACAGTAGTGAAGTTCCTCAGACATTAGTATAATTCTACAAGGACGTTACATCCAATGCAAACAGTGTTTGGGCAAGGGAGAGACTGTGGTGGACCTGTAGCCACCAGCTGCTTGTCAGGTCTGTAGACATCCTGACAAGGATCTTCAACCAATAACAGCGACACTCTTGGTGGCATGTGAATGCACAGATGAGAATTCTCATCTGTTTCTTATGAGCTTCTGACTCCTGCCATGTTCTCCAATGAAGAGAAAGCACTGAGAAGAACAGGAGAATTCAAGGACATTCTGAGGCTGGGTAACAGGGATGAAATCGGTGGACAATATCACTCCACAGCTGGTCCCACATTCTTCAGCATCAGAGCCACCTTGGCCTTCCTCAGCCTGTGCCTGGACAGGTGGCAAACACACCCAGTGCATCAGCAGGACAACACTGTATTGGAGGCCATATGGACTTGAAGACTGAACCACTGAAACGGACCAGCTCTGTCGGCCTCAGGCTCTAAGCTCCCCTCACTCAGGGCACATCTGGGTACTAGCTGCTCTCTCCCTGACCTCGTGGTGACTGCCCACCCACTTGTCTCTGTCCTTTGAGTTCCAGTCATGATTGACCCTGTCACACATTTGTACTGTTTTTCTGTGGACAGGGGATATTTCTCATGACATCCTTGAACGGGTCTATGACATCAAAGGTACTAAGCACCTGGCTGTGTGTGGAAAACAGCTAGAGCAGTCAGTTCTTTGGTCTCTACCTGGGTAAGTACAAAGCCCCTTGGAAAAGAAGTCACCAAATTGTCCACTAACAGAAGTGGAGCCAAAGTGGGCATCGTATACAGGATTCCCTTGTTCTTGCAACAGTCAAGCGTGTGACTTGGGGAGCATGTGTGACAGAGAATGCTTCCTCCTGGGACTCACAACTCAACTCAAGTAGAAGAGGACACCAATGAGTCCAAATGTGACACCACACACTCAATGCTTTTGCTTGCCTGTGTGATGGTGCTGACGGCTGGCATCTGCTGGGACAGTCGTCTTCACACAGATAAGCACATGGGATCACTGCAGGCCAGCAGTCAGCCAAGAGCTCGGCAGGTAAAAGCACTTGCCTTGGCAGTTCGGCCAAGTCTACAAGTGTACACTCTGACCACCACATGTGTGTTATGGCAGGTATGTGTGCACGCACACACATGCACACACACACAATCTCACACGCTCACATACACACGCTCACGTATGCACACAATAACAACAACGTAAACTAATCTAGACAAGGCCAAGATTAGGAGCTACATACACCCTGCCCACGTCCTTGCAGACTACCCCAATCAGCACTTTCTCCATACACCAGAATGCTTTTTTTGACATAATGGAGAAAAGGTAAAAATTGGAAAAAAAGTGTTTCATGTTAAAGATGACATCAAAGAATTAAAAACAACTGGCAGGAGAACACCAAGAGAATGGGGAAAGTTAGCTCAGGAGATGAAGAAATCATGAATACACTGGTTTATGAACGAAGCTACAGCAGCACTCAGAAGATTGGGATTCAAGATGAGCAAGTAGACAGAGAATAGAGATCAAACATGAGCAGAGATGGGACTGAAAGAAACTGACCTAGGGCATAATCAGGAAAGTGACCTCAAAGTGGTCCCTGCGTAACGGCACCATGAAAGAATGTCATCAGGGGGCTGGCTAAGGACCTGTGTAAACTCACAGTTGCACAAGCATCACCTCCTCAATGTAGACCATTTTCCTCACCTTCCTCTTGAACGTCAGTAACCACACACCCTCAGTGATCTTCTAACTGCATTCCCTGGACCAGCACGGACCAGCACAGACCAGCACGGACCACTGGCAGCACATCCAGACTCCTACACACGTCATTCCTCTCTAGTGCTAGATGACAGGCTAGGATGGATCTATCATGTGCTTTTCCTATCTCTTGCTGGCAGACACTGGCCTCCACTCTACCTTTTTACTATTAAGGATAATAAGGAATATGGAATTTATATTTTCATTTCTCATGAGTATGCCAAGAACCGCTGAACACTTTGAGGACATGTTCAGATACTTTTCAGAGTAGCTGTCCCACTTTGCATCACCACCAGCCATGAGCGAGGGTTCCAGTTTCCCCACAGCCCCATGTTTCTTGCTGTTTCTTGCAGTGTTGCTACACATAGCCAGGTAGGTGTGAAGTCCTCCCTCTCACAGGATTTGATGGACAGTTTTAGTGACTTTCAAGACCAAGTATCTTTATAGACTTATCTGCCCTTTGCAGCTTGACAAGTGTTCACTGTGGGCCAAGGAGAAGTGCTGAGTCTCCCAGTGAACCCACGCCAATCCCGAACTGGGTAATTTATCCTTTTATTCTTAATTTAAATACCATGTCTGGACACAGTCCTTCTCTGAATATGTAACTTACAAAGTCCTTCTCCTAGTCTAGGCTGTCACTTCATTCCCTCAGTGTTTAGAACACTAGTGCTTCACTGGGCTGCAATTCAACCACCTTTTTTTTGTGGTCTCCGTATTATTTTTGGTGTCATATATAAACCACTGCCTAAGCCAAGAGGTGTGTGATTTTAGATTCTGCATTTAAAGCTGCCTGTCTGTGAGTGAATTTTATGTAGGAGATGAAATAGCTGTCCAGTGAAATTCTTTCACCCGTGTATTTGGTGGTTGTAGCACCAACTGCTGAAGACATTTTTTTGTTTATTTGGCCATTGGTCTTAGTGCCCTTGTCAAAAGTCAACTGACCATAAAGAGGAGGCTTCTTTCTCATTGATCCTTATGTTGACTCTTACATCAGTGCCACACCATCTTGATTACTCTGCAGAAAGTCTTCCAACTTTGATCTTCTTTTTCCAGACTGTTCTGGCTACCCTGGTTCCCTTAATTTAGGTCAGCTTGTCTGCATCTGCAGAAGGGCACTGCTGTAGTTTTTTTGTGTGTGTGCAATAGAGGGGACAGAGCCCAGGCCATCACATACACACCCCGCTGTTGAGAGACACCCCAGTCTTCAAGCTGCAGTTTTAGGCCTGTACTGGGACTCTGCTCAGGGTCTGACGGTAATTAAAAGAACAGCCTTGACAGGGCTGGGTCTTCTAACACATGCAACCCTTTATCTTCAAACTGTTTCACCCTGCGGGTGAAACACTACGCTAGGGGTGTAGGAGAGGCAGAAGAGAAGTGACCTGGAGACTTGGCTGACTTGATAAAGTGCTTGCCGCATAACCAGAAGGATCTGAGTTCAATCAGCAGCAACGGTGTAAAAGCCAGATGTGGCTGGCCAAGCCTGTAACCCAAATACTCAGGAGGTATAGACGAGAGGAGCCCGGAAGCTCACTGGCCAGCCAGCCTAGCTCAGTCTGAGCTCCAGGTTCGGTGAGAGACTATTTCAAAACAGGTGGTGGTGTTGAGGTAGACCGACATCAGCTTCTGGCTCCATCTATGTCCCTATGCATTCCCTGGCACCACAGACAGACAGGCAGACAGGCAGACAGGAACACACACACACACACACACAGACACACACACACACACACACACATAGAGACACACACACAGAAACAGACACACAGACACACACACACACACACACACACACACACATAGAGACACACACACAGACACACACACAGAAACAGACACACACACACCAGCAGCAGCAGCAGCAGGAGGGTACAAAATATTGTTGCCACAGAATTGCATGGGCTTTTGTCTAGCTTTTCCACATGACATCATCTCATTTCACCCACATGTACAAATTACCACAGTGGAGAGCGGCCGGAGGCATGTGGTCTAAATAGAATTTCTCTTCTGTAACAAGAATTACACAGCAGTTCTAACAACACCTCAAGTTATAACCTATAGACACTCAAGAAAAAGAAAAAGAAAGAAAGAAAACTACTACGCTAAGTCACTTAAGTGGCAGCACTCACTGTCACCACAGCACTGGGAAGCAACAGACAATGTACCAGCAATAAGGGCTGATCAACCAGAAATGACAGAGTACTAACACAAGGGACGTGCAATAGTCTTTCTACATGCTGGTCATTTCTAAAGACTATGTCAACACATGAACATCAGGTTTGTATGTGAAATGCATGAAACTCCATGTGTGCATGCATGTTACAGGCTACAAATGACCTAAATAAATAGATTAGATTAATCATAATTGGGGTGTTATTTTTTTAATCTTAAAATTTTATTAGTTTTGTTATCTTAAAATAAAGTTGTGTGAAGCTGGGCAGTGGTGCCACACACTTGGGAAGCAGAGGCAGAAGCATCTCTGTGATTGTGAGGCCAGCCTGGTCCACAGAGCAAGTTCCAGGGCAGTAGTGGTGCTCACAGAGAAGGCCTATCTCGAAAAACAAAATAAATAAAAATAAAGTAAAAATTAAATTAAATGTGTGTGTGCGTGCGTGCGTGCGTGCGTGTGTGTGTGTGTGTGTGTGTGTGTGTGAATGTGCATCGTGTGTCTGTGTCTGTGTATAACAAGGGGAGCTGCTTGACACAAGTAGCGCACGGTAGGACACACCGTAACGACTGACGGGCTCAGCGCTGACACTGCTGTGTGGTGAGATGGCTGTAACGACTGACTGGCTCAGCGCTGACACTGCCGTGCGGTGAGACACTGTAACGACTGACTGGCTCAGCGCTGGCACTGCCGTGTAGTGAGACACTGTAACGACTGACTGGCTCAGCGCTGACACTGCTGTGCGGTGAGATGGCTGTAACGACTGACGGGCTCAGCGCTGGCACTACCGTGCGGTGAGACGGCAACACCACTATCAGGGCATCCGACAGTGCATGCTGACTCTGCCCTAGCACCACAGTGGATGCAGCAAACACAAGCCCGTCCTCTAGGCATGCTTAGGAAGCCCAGAGATGGAGGCCAGCTCTCCAGCTTGTCCAGCGGGGGTAAAGAAAGCAGCAAACACACCTTATTTAAACAACGTGGGTTACTGTTATCCTCTCATGACAGTGAATTTTAGTTTTCTTTAAACCACACAATATGCTCTCATCTCACTTGGATCCCAGGACAGATGTGTCTACCCACCTCCCCCACATCAGATGAGATCAATAACACTTCCTGTATGTCTAAGAATAAATGGTTGTCCTGTTTTTTCCTTAAGGTAATTAAGGGAAGTATACATAGGCTGGGGGACAGATGACAAGCAATGACTTGGGGAATCAGCTCTCCTCCTGCATTGCCTCTTCCTGATCCTATAAATAACAACATTAGAGCATGATGACAGGGCATGCTGCTCACACGCAGGACGCAGGCTGCCCTTCAACAGAGGCTTCTGATAACGGCAGTGACTGAGGGCCTTCTGCCCTGGTCCCTGCTCCATGACCTCCACAGGTCTCTTCTTTTCCCGATCTGATGAATGAACCATGACAGGGATCTACACCCATTTTTCGGTCCCTACCACAATCATAAGCAAGTGGGCTAAACAAAAGCACTGACCTGGGGCAGCGCCAGGGTAAAATTAATTAAGTAAAACAGAAGCATGGCGTGAAAGTGCTGTAGCCACTGTTAACGGCCCTGCTTTCCTGCTTTCTGTTCTGCTGCTGTGCTACAGCACTCTGACTAAAAGCAGCCGCAGCGTGGGAAGGGCAGGGCTCATCAGGTCCACCCTTCCAGGTTACAGTCCATTACCGAGGGGCTCAGGCAGGAACTCAAGGAGGGACCTGCAGTGCAACCACAGAGGAATGATGCTCACCTTCCCACATCACTCGACAATCAAGACGACCACGCCCCGCACCGATATGGACACAGATATGCCGATCTGATCTCGGCAATTCCACAATGCTGATTTCCTCCTAGGCTGTGTCAAGTTGGTAATCACAGCTAACCAGGACATGCTCCTATTGATGACGTCTGCAAGACTGAGTCAAGAAAAGAGGCACAGCCAGCAGGGACTGCGCCCAGTGGGCAGTGTGTGAAGGGCGGGATCCTCCCATGCAGAGCTTTGGAGACCAGAGATTAAGCAGCACGTCCTCACCCGCCAGAAGGAACTGACTGGGATACCAGGTGCCATGAGTAAAGGTCAGACACCAAAGGAGTCCCTGCTGGCACTCCTGGGGGGTGGCTGTCCCCACTGTGCCTCGCTCAGTGGGAAGAGCTCTGGCAGGGAGTTCAAAAGACAGACGGCACCGGTCAGACAGGCAGAACAGCGCCTCCCTCTCACAGGAAACCAACCCACAGACAGATCCCAACACTTCCTGATGGCCGTACATCGAAGGTTCTAGAAGCAGGGCACGTCTGTGCGTCTGTCGTATTCCCCTCAAACATTTACTTATTCATTCATTCATCTCTCTCTCTTTCTCTCTCTCTCTGTGTGTGTGTGTGTGTGTGTGTGTGTGTGTGTGTGTACATGTACATGTGCACATATATGCAATGCAGTTGTCTGTGGAGGCCAGATGCGGGCAAACAATCTCCTGGAGCAAGGATTACGGGGACTATGAGCTCCCTGACACGGGTGTGGGAATTTAACCCTAGTCCCCACAGAAGTATCCAGTGTTCTTAATGTCTGAGCCATCGCTCCAGCTACACGGACTTTATGTCAATACATGTGTGTGCCATACTCAAGTGTGTTGTATGCACTTCTACAAAGACCTACATGTAAACAGTCTGTTTGTAGGGCCTAAACTCGGCTATCAGTGAGCTCAGGTGTCCAGGCTGTTTCTGGTTCTCAGGAATAGAGTCAGGCAGTTCATGACTCACGGTGTAGAGATGGTGCCTTCTGTCATTCAGCATTGGTGGCTCTTCAGAGGACCCTGACCCACAGCTCCCACATGGGCTGCTCACTCACAATCTTCTGTAGCTCTACTTCCAGAGGGGATCTGATGCCCTCTTCTGGTCTCCAGGGGAACTGCATGCATAGGGTACTCAGACATAGGCAAAACACTCATATATAAAATAAAAGCAAATACTTATTGAAAGGGGGGGTCCACTGAAATTTCTTCCATATGGCCCTTTGGCCCTTGAAACTTCTACTCTGTTCTCATGAGGTAAGCACTGTGGCTGCTGGAGGGCTGTGGTGATGGGGCCCACTAGGCACAGCTTTAGCTGGGGTTCTCCTGTGCACTCATTTTAAGTCTCCTGGCCACAAGTACACAGCTTCTTTAAATGCATTTGCATTTTAAAGACTCAGCTCTTTACTACCATGTGCTGACGTAAAGTGTGTCTGTAAAGAAATGGGACTCTTTAGTGTCACATCAGAATCCCCACACAGACTGTACCCTCAGGCTCTGCACTGTGGGTCCTACCTGCAGATTCATTCAAACTCATACTCATGCATTCTAAAGTGTACCTGTGCACACTTTTCTCCTTAACAGTGCAGTAAGGCAAGCGTTTAGTAAGCATTTGCATGGTGTACTATAACTATGCTGGAGACAAAAGTGCATGGAGAATGTGTGAAAAGGTCGCATGTAAATCCCATGCCAGTTTACAGAAGGGACTCGAGCTTGCATTGATCTTGCTAAGGTAGGGGATCCAGGAACAGACCTTGCTCACATGGCCTGAGAAAGGACATTGCACCTGTCCAAGCAAGACACTGCTAAACAGGAGTCTCTGGATCTAGACATTTTGTATCTCTTTAGAGCTGCCTTCAGAAACAGGTTTGAATACCAGATACTCTAAGAAGGGATCCAGGATCAACAGCTTCCCTTCAACACACAATGACTCCCCTTGATAGTTTAATAAATTTGCACAGTAGGACTAGGCCAGGAATTCTACTTTCAAACATGAAACACAAGGTTCTCATGAAGGACATTGTCACAAGTATGAGCAAGAGTTCAAGAAATGCTTTCAAAATAAGAGTCTATGAAATGTTTGCATATCCACTTAAATAACTGGACATTTACTTGGCTCTTAGGAATCAAGCCAGGCAATTCATGACTAAATACTAAAAAAAAAAGTCATGTTACTAAACAATCACATTATATTAACTATGAAAGTACTCACAAAGTATGAAAACACAGAACCACACACACATATGTATATGTATATGTGTGTGTGTGTATATATATATATATATATAGCCACACAATTTTGATTGTTAATGCTGAGCAAGATGAAAAATGTATCAATCTGTATTTCTTAAAGAAAAAAAGCTAGAAAAATACAACGACAGTTTATTAAAATACAGACTGTCCCTAACACTTTAAAAATAATCAAGAGGCTAGAGATGGCTCAGAGGTTACAAGGACATGCACTGCTCTAAAAGGACACAGTTGAACTGCCAGTCCCCATGTGAGGTGGCACCTATCCTCCTGGAACTGTACTTCAGGGAGATCTAATGCTTCTAGCTTCCAAAAGTACTAGCCTTCATGTGCACATGTGCATGCATACACACACACATAGGCATATACACTCAACCATAGGTACACACACATACACACACACACACACACTCACAGAGGCATGCACATACACACACACTCACAGAGGCATGCACATACTCACACACACACACTCACTCACACAGGCACACACACATACTCACACACACATAGGTATTCACATACTCACACACACACTTTCACACAGGCATGCACACATACACACACACTCACACAGGCACGTACACATACTCACACACACATACACTCACATAGGCACACACACTTACACAGGCACGCACACATACTCACACACACACATACACTCACACAGGCACACACACATAGGCACACACACAGAGACACACACACACTCACACAGGTATACATACACTCATACATAGACACACACATACAATCACATACATACACACACATACACTCACACAGGCACGCACACATACACAGGCACACACACATATACATGCACACACACACACACTCACACAGGGACACATACACTCACACACAGACACACCCCATTTTGTACCCTGCTTCCATCTCGTAAACGACCCTGGGAGAAGATAGTCTCTCCATGTTCTGTTTTCCTCAATCTTATTTTTTCCTGCATGAACTTGAGGGAACAGAGGAACTGCAGTAACCTGACATCGCTCCCTACAGGTAGGCCCAGAGTCCCTTGTTTGAAAGACAAGAAGGCTACCAAATGGTCCTGACCACAGGGGCTAGATCACTTTTTCCTGTTATTTTATCGGTTGCTGTGACAAACGCCATGCCCAAGCCAACCTATAAAGGAAGCACTTAACTGGGCTTGTGGTTCCAGAGGGTGAGAGTCCATGGTGGTAGATCAAAGGCAGAGTGGCAGGGATGTGAGCTCCCAGCACGCAGGAGCCTAGAGCTACCTAGGAAAGACACCGGCCTTTTGAAATCTCAAAGTCCTCTTCCAGAGACACACTTCGTCCAACAAGGCCATGTCTTCTAATCTTTGCAAAATAGCTCTTCTAAATGGGGACAAATATTGCGGCATATGAGCTTACAGGGGTCACTCACCTCCCAGTCACCACAGAGCAGAGTGACATTTTCAGAAAAGGAGGAGAAAGGAGACCTCTATTCCTAAGCTCACGAGCCTGAGCACAGAGGAAAAGTTTCAGGACACTGAGGTGGAGACTCCCTAGCCACCAGCTTAAGGAATCAAGTGTGAGCATTCCACTATGCTCCACAAACGAAATCATCAGGGCGACCTCACATTTCAGCATGGTGAAGCAAGCCTGTGATCCCAACACTTAGGGAGCCGAGACAAGAAGACTAAAGTGAGTTAAGGGCTTGCCTGGGCTGTTGTAAGTTCCAGGCCAACTGGGGCTACACAGCCATTTCTAAAACATATTTTATCTGTGCACAATACCCAGGGCTTGGAGAGCTGAGCTGCTGCTCAGTGGTAGGGCACCTGCTTAACAAGTACAAGGCCCTGGGTTCAATTCCCAGTGCTTCCTCCCAGCAGCAGAGTCAAGCAGAAAGGCCAAGCCTTGCAGGGGCAGCTCAGTGGGCAAAGGCGCTTGCACTGAGGTGTTCAAGTCTCAAGGAGAACTGATTCCATGATGGTGCCCTCTGACTTCCTCACATATGCCATAGCATGAGGCCCTGGCCCCCACATCACGCATGTATGCACATGAGTTCCAGTATGCTCGCACACACACAAAACAGTAAAAATTACAGAACCGCAAGGCCCAGTACCTTCTGTACAGGGAACCAGAGTTGGAGGGCTGTTTTACAGTGCTCAGACGTAAGGGCCACTGCATGAAGGAGAAGGGATGACTGCAGATGGCTTCTGTATGACACTGTAATACCACGATGCTATAACACCACCAAAACCAAGGGAAAGCGACCAAACAGAAAGGAGAGAACCAAACCATCCCATGCCTGGGAAACACCGCACAAGCAGAAACCCCATCATCCATCTGGGGTTGCTTGAGGCTGACTTCTGATCAATGGAGGTGCACGCAGTCAGAGGGCAGAGATTATGAAGCTCCCAAGCGGTTTATGTGAAAACTATTGGTAAGACAACGGGTGCTTCTTGCAGTGAGAGCAGCCACCTTCATTCAGATGTCTCTGCAACCTCTTCATTTTCCCACAAGTCCTCATGCCCCTGAACAAGATGAAAGACGCAGAGAAGTGGGGCCCTACCCAGCTAGGGCATGGTCTGGGTTTAGAGAGGGGCAGCCTGGGCTCATGTGGAGAAATCCCAGGAAGTGATCAGCCCTCGTGGATCATCCCTTTCTGTGACCTGAAGTTGTCACCAGGACACACAAAGTTCCCGGGCCAATGGCATTCCAGTACATATACAGTGCCCCTGAGCAGAAAACAGAGGCATGGTAGTCAGAAGTTCACTTAAAAAGCTGAGGAAGGTACCATACCTCTAACCGCTGGATCCGTCCCTTGAAAAACATGAAGAGGGAAGAGTTTGGGTAAGCAGACTCTTTTCTGAGAAGAATTGCCTTAGCTTCATCCAGGCCCCCTTTGTTGTCGCTGCCGTCCAAGGCAAAGAACGGGCGGACCACAGTGTGGTACCACAGCAGGGCTAATCTGCGGGGAGACAGAAAGAGGGGGGTCCTTGAGCAAGACTTCACAGATTCTGTTTTCAAAATAAAAATTAGTACATGCTCTTCCAAAACTGGCTTTTCCCAATATCGCTATGTGATATTCCAAAAAGTACAATCCGAGTGCTTCCCCATTTTTACTTCTGCCTTTATCTGGGAAACTGATACGTTATAGCACGAGATGTCAATCAACAGTCCCCTGTTCTGTGACTCGAGAAGTACATGATTTTCTGAAGCTTCCAGCAGTACTGTTACCAACAGAAGTATCTGGAGTCTATCCTCACACACCCTGCGCCCAGAATGGAGATGGTCACCATCATTTTATTGTTTCTTTATAATAAAAGCTTTTACATTTTTGTGGCTCCTGCTGTGTGTATAAAATTCAAGGTACAAGCAGCAGACACCTTTAATCCCAGCACGAGGAGGCAAAGACAGGCAGACTTCTGTGTGTTGCAGACAGTCTGGTCTACTTAGCAAGGACTACAGCGTCAGAGACTGACTACAACAGCAGCATTCTGGTGTAAGTCACAGAGTGTGGACTTCAATGGAGGATCCACAATCACATATTACATACACTCATTAAAATACCTACGAGGGACAGATTAAAGGCCTTTCCCAGCCTTTGAAGATGTTAAACACTATAAAAAATTATTTAAAAGTATCCAAGTTCAAGTTAGGTAAGCTGAATAAACTCGGCAAACAGCAGAATCACGACTGAGATCTGCTTTAGTAAACACACACAGGCCTAACCCGCACATTGGCTATCTCCATGTGGACACTGCAGCTACTGTACCAGGAAAGCTAACGTCTTTATGGAGAACACACTAATCTGCAGAACTGATTCCAATCCCTTGTTTTTGGGATAAACATAAAACAATACTAAGCCATAAGCAAGAAATATCCACAAGTTACAAACTTGTTAATAATACTAATTAGTAAAGGCCACCGGTTGTACACCTTAGAGACTGTGAGGGGCACAGCTGTCTCCGTGATTGTTACATGACTTCCAGCCCTTCAGCGCTAACATCCATAGACCTGTCTCTTACCGAGGTCTTGTGTGACATCATAGAGTAGGGAGGAATTTTTACCAAGACTGTGTCTTGTCAAACGGGACCAACACCTGGTCAGACCGCTCAAAATGAGAACGGTAGTCGTTTTCCAGATGAAAATGTTAAACATTTCTTTCTTTCTATGTGGACGGGTGTGTTCTGTCTGCATGCATCAAAATTTACTGCACTGTGCAATGCCCATGGAGACCAGCATCAGATCCTCCGGACCTGGGGACACACGAGGTTGTGAGCTGGTGCTGGGAACTAAACCTGTGTCCTCTGTAAGAGCACCAGGTGTGGGGCTGGGGATTTAGCTCAGTGGTAGAGCGCTTACCTAGCAAGCGCAAGGCCCTGGGTTCGGTCCCCAGCTCCGAAAAAAAGAAAAAAAAAAAAAAAAAAAAAGAGCACCAGGTGCCCTTAACTGCTGAACCGTGTCTCCAGGTCCCGGATTGACTATTTAAAACCATGTCCTTTTTTTAAAGAAAACATTTTAAATCATTTTTATTTTAATATGACTCAATTTATAGGGATACTAGGAGATATCTAAACTATATATACTATAACACACACACACACACACACACACACACACACACACACTATACCAAGTAACTAGAATCAGCAAGGAAGATTCAAATTTTGCATTCTTTGTAAGAACAAAAATTTCAGAACTACACAAAATTTGACCTCAAATCAATTAAAATCAGAAATGTAGATCTGAAAGACTGTGGGAAAGGTGAAAAACTTACAGTCACTGGACATTGGCAATGGGTTAGCTCACAGTTTAAAACACTGGGCTTGGGGCTGGCCAGGGAAATGGCTCACTGGGTAAGTACTGACTCCCCAAGAATGAGGTTGTATGTTCAAGCCCCAGAATCCACGTAAGAATATGGACCTGGTAGCACCTGTTTAGAACTTCAGTGCTGGGGGTGCCTAGACTACAGGTCAGCTCTGAGCCAACGAGAGATGCTTGTCTCAAGGAACCTCTCTCTAAGGATGGCACCCGAGGTTGTCCTTTGGTCTCCACATACAGGTGCATGTGTACACATGCATGCACATGCACACGCACGCACACACACACACACACATAACAATGTAAGGAACTAACAAATACAGGATCAGGACAGAATGATCTGTCACCAGCAGCCGAGATCAGGCTCCTTGAACTGCATGGCGGGCACAGCATCATTATCAACCAAGCAGCGTTCCCTTGAAGTCACTTTTACAGTCTACAGTGCTGTCTACCTATTTCCAATACTACAGTATCTACCAAAGCATTGCAATATAGCTACTCACGTAGCTAAAGGGGCCTTCATGTCCTTACTTTCGCTCGCATACGTCAGTGAAGAAAGGCCCTGTAGGCGGTCTCCAGGAAAGCCCAGCAGGTTGATGATTTTGAGCAGGTTTGGGGGCACCATGGATATGCAAAGGTGAAAAAGGCCATATCCAAAGCTCACAGCACCTTTCAGTCTGCTTAGGGCCTCCTCAGTCACCCCTTCCGCCACAATGTGGTTATCATTCGCAGCATCAGAAGACAAGGGCTCTTCTGTCAGCGTCTTCTGATGCAGCTCCTGAAGGGCGTTGATGTCCACATAGCATTTATTGTAAATCTTCCAGGCCTTCCTAAGGATCCACCCACCTTTTATGTAGGCTGTGAAGAGAAGGGGAGAGAGGGATTCAAAACGCAGCAATAGCTTTGCATTCACACCACAGTACAGGACGGCTGGCAAGAAGCTGCAAAGAAGAAAAGAGCAGACAAGAGCGTGCAAACGTACTGCTATTGGCTATCGCTGAGCTTCACCTGCTCCTCGGAACCAACCACATGCTTCCTAGCTCCAGGCAGGGTCCTGAGCATGGCCACAGGTAAGAACTGTGCGGGGCTCTGCTACTGCTGATGGTGCAAACTCTTCAAGAGGGAGGGAGGGAGGGAGGGAAGAAATATATAGGGAAGGAAGAGAAAAGAGGAGAGAGAAGAGGGGAGGGGAGGGGAGGGAAGGCAGGGGAGGGGAGGAAGGGCTCCTGCCCTGAGCCTGAGGACCTGGGTCTGATCCCAGCGACCCACTTGGTGGGAAGGAGTGCTGAATCCTACATGCTCTCCTTTACATGCTCTCCTTTACATGCTCTCCTTTACATGCTCTCCTTTACATGCTCTCCTTTGATCCCACAGGCACTGGGCCATGCATTTCCCCACTCCTTGCATGAACCAAATGAATAAACGTAATGACAAACACAATATCCAAGGCCTGGCTAAATGTCACATTATGGAACTAATGCTTGCAACGCCTTGTTCCACTTAACAGCACTTATTGCAGGGATATGCTCTCTCACTCAGACGCAAATCCTGAGCTTAGGGGTGGAATCCTCTGCTTTATTTCCTCAGCATTCCCCCCACCCCATGTAACAAGTAAAATCCTTCCTCCTTCCTCCCTCCATCCTCATCTGGAAATTGAGAAAGGAACACACAGCTCTGTTTTACCTCGCATTTTCCTTATCAAAGGGAACAGAATCTTGATTTACGACGTGGAGACAGCAGGGAAGAGGGAACAGGTGTGTGACAAAGCCAGGGCAGAGGCAGAGTACAGTGGGAGACACTTCGAGCCATGGGTTCAAGTCCAGTCAAGAGAAAAGCCGACCAGCTACAGAAACTTGGGAGGGAGGGGACAGGCTCAGAAAGATGAATTGGAATGATCTAGATCAGCAAAGGAGCAGGAGAGAAGCAGGAGCAATGGCAGCCAATGAACATCTATCCGTTCCCATCCACACAGAACTCAGTCAACAAAGCAAAGGTTACGTGTGCACATAGCATGGCCTTCTGCCAGGTCCTCTGAACGGTCAGCTATATAGCATTCAGCCACTGTGAAGTCTTTGGGCCAGAGGAGAAGACAGAAAGAGCAGGAAACCACAGAGCATTTGTCCTACCCTATGAGGGCCAAGCATCAATCAGCAGGGAAATAGGGAGGGGCCTCAGGATATCCCACCACACACAGGAGTGGGAATCCTGAGAAAACAAAAGCACCCATCTTTCATGGCGAGAGCATCTGCCTTAGGCCTCACCTAGTCATGTGTCCTAAGGAGGCCGGGGAGCCCCTCAATGAAGGGTCAGTCACAGTCACCCTCATCCTTCTTGAGACCCAGGTAACAGAGTTTGAAGAAAATATGGAAAAGTGTGTGCATATGCGCACATGTGCATGCATTTATGTGCATATCTAGTGTCTACATGGTTGTGTGGGGTGTGAGCAGGTATGCATTCATGAAGGCCAGGCGACACCCTTGGTATTGTTTCTCAGGACTGTTGTCTACCTCCTTGGAAAGAGTCTGGAGCTCACTGAGTAGATGAGACTGGGTGGCCAGTGGGCCTCAGAAGTCTACCCATTCTACCTTCCCATCACAGCTGGGAGGAAGGAACATTATCACAGCCTATCACAGCCCCCATGCCCAGATGCCCAGTGTTATATGAGGGTTCTGGGGGATAGAACTTCAGTCCTCAAGCTTGTACGGCAAGCACTTTACCCTGACTTATATTCCTGGCCCCACAATAGGCAACTTAGTTGTCACCAGCCAGCCCACCTCCCCCGGTGAATTCACACTCAGACAGGAGACTTCTAATAGACTCACTGTTCCACTGGCAACTTATTTCCTGAGTGGCATCCTCCTCCTCTGTTCCTCTCTTTCATTCACAGAATGCACGCTGACCCATGCTGGGCAGCGGCACCAATCATGCATCAGAGACAGACAGGAAATGGACCAATTTGCGGTTGTTGTTTTGTTTCATTTGTTTTGGTTTTGAGCAGCCTTGTGCTATGGCCCTGACCTAGCTTCTACCTGAGCCTCCAAAATGCTGGATTAGAGGCTAGCACAGAGCCCTGATCCCCATCTGCCTCATTCTTTATAACCACAGAGGGACAGGACCAGAGACCCTTGCCTGGCCTTCCCCTTGTGTCAGAACCTCCTGTGCCTGGTGTTACCTCTGTAACCCTGTCTGCTGGTCCCAGGCTTCCTGAGGACTCACCTACTCACCCCCATCCCTACCCCTACCCCAGTCACCATGAATTTCCTCAGGCTAAACCCCACCCTCCTTCATCTCTGGCCATCAGTACCTGTCATCCCAGAAGGCCAGACACCAAAGAAGAGCAGAACGCATGGGCAGGAGCACTATCAGTTCCTACCCAGTCTTATGTCTGACACGAAGGCAGCTTCAGAAATGAGCACGCAGATCGCGGGGTGGCAGCTGCTCACCTGGCCCCAAGAGGGTACCTACTGCTCACCCCCCAGGCCACCATGAGACCCACAAGGAAAGAGAAAGGCCTGGGGCATACCTGACTGGGCACGAGAGGAACCCAAAGGGGCTGAGGTGTTTCTAGACGGGGCAGTGTGAACTAGGGTACAAGCTTCCAAGCCTTTTCAAAGAACCTTGAGGAATGCCAGGAGGGGGCAGGTCTGACCTGCCACCCCTGACAGGGATTGGCTCTATCCTGGGGGTGACACAGGCCAGCTAAGTGTTTGAAGTGTACGTAGGTCAATGGGGCTAGTGACACTGGCCCCAGGGAGCATGTCAGGGAAGGTCTGAGAAACCTGTCCTGCGAGGCTACAAGGAGGTGGTGGCACAAGCAACCAGACTGAGCGACAGAGAAAATGTCACAGCAGAACTCAGTGACAAAGTAGGAAGATGTGGTTGCCTCCCTGGGAAGGAGAGAAAACCAGTTGAGCATTCGTAATGCTAAGAATACAGCAGTAGACATGGCTATGTGCTAACACCTCCCTGCGTCTGTTTGACCCTTCCCTTTTAATGAGTAATCTCCAGTCGTTATGAGGCAGGATCTCAGGGCTGGAGAGAAGCCCTGGTGACTAAGAATGAGTACTGCACTTTCAAAAGACAGCTCAGCACCAGCACCAGCACCGGCACCCGGCACCCGGCACCCGGCACCCAGCACCCGGCACCCGGTACCCCAGGCCTCACCGCACATCTAACTCCAGCCCTGGGGGACCTGGTACCCCTTCTGGTTCTGAGTGCACCTTCACTCAACATGTGCATAACCACACCCAGACACACAGAAATAAAAATAAAATAAAATTGGGTGGGGACGGGGCGGACAGAGAGAGGGGTACTCTTTTACTGCAGGGCTTGATCCTGAACTCCTGGGCTCACAGGGTGCTCCCGGTGAAGCCAGCCACCAAGTAGCTAGGATTTGTACATCAACACACATTTTCTTTTTACCTTTTTAAAAACTTTTTGAGACAGGCTCTCATTATCTGTAGCCCTAGTTGTCCTGGCATTAATCCAGATGGATCTGGACGTCACAGAGATCTGCCTGCCTCTGCCCCCAGAGTGCTGGAGTTAAAGGTGTGGCCATCATGCCTGACAAGAGGCATTTTCTTTTCTTTTCCTTCCTTCCCTCCCTCCCTCCCTCCCTCTCTCCCTCCTTCCCTCCCTTCCTTCATTCCTTCCTTCCTTAAATATTTACTTATTTGTTTTATGGATATGACTACACTGTAGCTGTCTTCAGACACACCAGAAGAGGGCACTGGATCCCATTACAGATGGTTGTGAGCCACCATGTGGTTGCTGGGAATTGAACTCAGGACCTGTGGTAGAGCAGTCAGCGCTCTTAACTGCTGAGCCATCTCTCCAGCTCAAGAAGCATTTTCTTAGTGGCTAACCTGAGTTCCTCACAAGAACTTGAGCATCAAAAAAAGAATGCCAAAACAACAGAAGATGAAGAACTCTCTCCTCCTGCCTGAAGTAGCCCCTCAGTATCATCATGCACAGTTTGATTGGCAGGCCTGGGGTGGGCGGGAACACTTCCTCTGTACTGCCTTACAGAAGAGCTTCATCTTGATCCCTCAACACATCAGAGCTGTCCTGTTAGGAACTGCTGAGGGGAGGAGACCAGAGGCTGGGGGTTGGGGGAGGGACTGGAGCAAACAGTGAAAACACATCATAAAAGATGAGTGTTTGCAAGTTCAAACGTTAGGCGTCAAAATAACAGTAAAATTTCCTTTCAACAGAAGCAGCATCAAAACAGAAATGGAAACAGAAGAAAGGAAGAAAAGGACTTCCGGTATATTTCACAGGAAAAATGTCCTTGTCATTTAGGGCTTGAGAGGAAATGTGTTTCTGAGTATGACTTTGTACATCCTGTCTAGCCAAGTGGCAGGTTCCTGCTGTCAGGATCCAAGAGACATCGCCAGATCAGAGACTGAGTCTCGCAGCCTGCTATGCAGACACATTTGAACTCATTTTAGCCAAAAATGAAAGAAGCAAAAGGCTGGAGAAAAGTTCTCTGGGCAGAACAATGACGCACAGGGTAAGTGCTTGTTAGACCAGTGACAGTGTAGTGCGCACCCCTCGTTAGACAGTGACAGTGTAGTGCGCAACCCTCATTAGACAGTGACAGTATAGTGCGCACCCCTCGTTAGACAGTGACAGTGTAGTGCACCCTTGGTCACTCTGACACCAGGCTCTCAAGCACAGTGCAGAGTCCCTTTTGATACAGTTGACACTGCAGGAGCTCAAAACAATTTCCCAAGAATCTGAAATCCAAAGCAGTTTTATTTCATTCTGAAGAATAGTATGTACAACCTGATGGGCACTAACAGCTCCTTCACATCAACAACATCAGCGATTTCTCTAAGAAAGACTGACTGTACAGCAGACTTCAGGACGAGACGACTCTGCTGTGCACACATTAAGCACCCAGGTTTCCATGTCGTAAGTAATAAATCAGCAATGACCCCCAAAAGCACTGCCACTGCGGGCTTAGTCTTCAAAGTCTAAGTAACAGAAAAAAGAAAAGAGGAACACTGATGTGCTCACGGACCAGCGAGTGTCACTACGAACTGTGTCCACTCACCACGGACCAGCGAGTGTCACTACAAACTGTGTCCACTCACCGCGGACCAGCGAGTGTCACTAAGAACCGTGTCCACTCACCACGGACCAGTGAGTGTCACTAAGAACTGTGTCCACTCACTGCAGACCAGCGAGTGTCACTACAAACTGTGTCCACTCACTGCGGACCAGCGAGTGTCACTACAAACTGTGTCCACTCACCCGACAATTCTTGTTTCACAAAGGACAGCACGGCCAAGTACACCTGGCAGTCGGCAATAATGATTTGCCTCTGAAGTCGATCGACCATGGAGGGGGTGGATTTCCGGGCATCAACCTGTGTTGAGAAGAGAATGTCATAAATCATATTCAAAGAGAGCACAGCCTCCAAATAGCTGCACGGGTAGCTCCACTGGGACAGAATTATTTCCCACAGGAACTGTGAAGCCTGGGAGCCACTCAAAGCCAAAACCAAGTCATACCAGAGGCTCGGGGTCCATGCTCCCCTCCCTCCACTCTGCCAATGATCTGTAGTCCTAGAGAACATTGTAATTTAACCTCATATTGTGAAGATCAAAATGGAATTTATGAAAAATATTTAAAAATCAAAGGAAAAAACCTAGTAAGGGATTCATCTTTTTTTAGATAATATAAATTTTTATTTAATGTAAAACGAAAGATATTCGTGTATATTACATTCCACACAGCAAATCCTGAAAGGCCATTTTACAGCCCTCTGTGCTCAGGGAACTGACAGCAGGGTGCATCCTTTACGGTGTCTAACTGATACGGGAGGATGAGAGAATCCTACATATCCATCAAGTCGTTGGAATACATCCTACAG
The DNA here is from genome assembly GCF_021556685.1 of Rattus norvegicus. Lineage (NCBI taxonomy): Eukaryota > Metazoa > Chordata > Mammalia > Rodentia > Muridae > Rattus > Rattus norvegicus. The sequence goes on along the minus strand of NC_141551.1, from coordinate 4,072,632 downwards.
CAAGAAACGACCGCTAAGTCAGAGATCACACCTGAAATTTAAGAGATGTAAGTAAAACAAGCAAGAAGTCAAGTTATATTTTCAATGCTGGCCTTCGTCACATGAGTGTTTCTAAACGGAATGGCAAAGTCACCGTGACACACACCTCACCGTGACACACACCTCATCGTGACAGTACGTGCCTCCAGAAGAGACTATCTGAAGCAACTGCACATATATAGCTGTACAGTGCTGTAAGACATGACATGTTCTAATACACGTCAACAGTGTCTATGGTAAATACAGCAGGACGACCATCTCCCCTCGTCTGACTAAACCTAACATAGCCCATCGTGATCTCTGTTGCTCCACGTCCAGTCCAGCAGTCACTGGGATAGGAAAAGCATCAGTCTGCACTCTCCTTTACCTCAGCAATAGCATCTCTGAGGCAGGGTTGTCAGGGCTGAGAGCGGGTAGTAGGAAGCACTTTACACGCCGTAAGGCTCATCTCAGGCGTCAGCACTGCACTGGTGGGAATGAGTGCAGATATCCGGGCATGGAGTGGGAAAACAGACTTTGTTACTGTGTAACAGCAAGTACAGTGCTTCTGCTGTCCAACTATGGGAACCTCCAGCAGACAACCGGGCAGGGCTAGCCTCAGGCAGGAGAGTACTGGAAGCAGGGAGATGGCATTTAGGAAGATCCAAAGATGAGAGACAAACAATGGTTCCGGGGGACGCTCAGCGGCAGAAGAGCTCGATATACAGGATGATGGGCTCAGCTCTACATCAAGAGCCCACGTAAAAGGCAAGTATGGTACTTCTCTCCTGTAATTCAGATATGGCCCCACTAATGTCTGCTCCACCACTCAGGACTCCCTGATCAGACAGAGGGAAAGCTGGGCCCTTCTACAATCAACTGTTAAGTCACAGGTGTAACATATGAAACCCCAGGTGTGACATATGAAGCTCCAGGTGTGACATATGAAATCACAGGTGTGACATATGAAACCACAGGTGTGACATGAAATCACAGGTGTGACATATGAAACCACAGGTGTGACATGAAATCACAGGTGTGACATATGAAACCACGGGTGTGACATATGAAAACACAGGGGTGACATATGAAAACAAAGATGTGACATATGAAATCACAGGAGTGACATATGAAAACACAGGTGTGACATATGAAAACAAAGGTGTGACATGAAAACACAGGTGTGACATATGAAAACACAGGTGTGACATATGAAAAAACAGGTTTGACATATGAAAACACAGGTGTGACATATGAAAACACAGGTGTGACATATGAAACCTAGGTAGTTTGAGCAGTACTGGGGGAGGAGACTGCTGCTCAAGAGCTTCATGCAAGTTGCACAGAATGGTGAAAGCAAGTTCTAAATATGTGTATTATGATCTTTTGTGTGTTTGTGCCCATGTGTGCTCATGTATGTGTAGAGGTCAGAAGACAATGCCAGGCATGGTTCCTCCTCAGACACGGTCCATCTTGTCTTGTTTTTTTTATTTAAACTTCATTTATATGTGTGCATGCATGCGTGCCTGCCTATGCATGTGTGTACACCATAGCACACGTGTAGAGGCCAGAGAAAAACTTGTGGCTACTTTTCTTCGTCTACCTTGAGGGCCCTGCCAGTTGAACCCAGGCTGTCAGACTTGGCAGCAAGTGCTTTTTCCCAGTGAGGCACCCACCACAACACCTGGCTTTTGAGACTGGTTAGGCTCGGGTGACTTCCCAGGCTGGGATTACAAACACTGGGGATTACACCACACCTGGCTTTCTATGTGGGTTCAAACTCAAGTGCTCGTTCAAACACACGAGCAAGTCACAGGTGAGCTCTCTCCCAGCCTGGATTGCGAGCTTCCTGAGACTCTGATTATTACCAAAGGCCAGCAATTCCTGGGGAAGCTGAGGTCATCAGCTGGATTCTGGGAACGTGCCAATGTGTGACTGCTCTGCTGGCTGCTGCCCTTGCCTGTTTGTCACACCCAGGAAACCTTCACCTCAAGAGCCTCCACCATAGAGCTGGGCTGCTTTCGTGTCTGTTGTTGAGATAAAGTAACCTACACAAAAGCAACTCCGGGAAAAGGCGCTTATTCAACTTTCAATTTCAGGTGCAGTCCTTCGAGGAGGGGAAATCAAGGAAACTATGTAGGACAGCTAGTCACACCACATGGGTCTAGAGCTAAGAGACACAAACGCTCCACACTGCACATTCGCTGTGTCTAACTTTCATCTGGCTCACTCCCATCTTGTATAGCTCAGCGGCCCCTGCGTAGGGAATAGTTCCACCTACAATGGGCTAGATATTTTTATGTATATTAAAAACCAAGACAATCCACCACAGACATGTCCATAGGCCAGTCTGATCTAGAGAATCCCTCAACTAAGGGTCTTCTTCTCCAGTGATCCTGGGTGGTGGCAAGCTGATATTTAAGACTATCACACACACTCTAAGAGTAGGCAGGAGCTGGCTACAATGACTGAAGGGCCTCTACAATTCGAAGAGACACAGTACTTAACTGGAAGGCGTGACAACTAGTGTTTATTTTCAGTCCTACCCTAGATTCCAAACCCAAGCCAGAGAACGATGTCCTACAGACAGGATGTGGTCCACAAGCCAATCCACTTACGTTCTTCTTAATTTTATTCTTTATCGTTTCGATCACTCCGGCCTCTTCACTTTCACACAGCTTCTCCGTAGTCTTTAAGTCATCACAGGCCAACTGCATTTTCTCCTCCTCGAATGTCATCATGGCGTTCTTACAGGGAACAGAGAAAGCACTGGTGAATCAGCAGGCATGGGAGCCTCAGGCTTGACCTCAAAATGCCAAACTAGCAAAACCACGTCAGTGATTCTCAGGTAAAGGGTCGCACTGTTACAGGACACTCTAGTCACTGAAAACCTATAGTCTTAGTAGAAAATAAGACCTTATGTCTCTGTTATTCCAGCATGAAAAATTATACGGTGGCGAATGTCCTTGTGTTTTATACTCTTTTTAAAGCTCAAACATAGAAATTCTCTATCATTTTTGATTGACCTATTAAATTTAATTTTTTTAACAGTGTCACTTTCAAAAGTTCACTCTATCCACTGATTGATTCCTGGCTTTAACTATTGAACCAAAAATACTAGTAAAAGAACAATTAGTTAATGCCAATGGGAAGTCAGCCTTTGCAGGGACAGGAACTCCTGTGGGTGTGTTTACCTGCAAGGAATGCACATGCATTAGCTACAGTCACTCCTCAATGTCCAGTCAGCACTTGTGACACACACCCAGTACAACAGTGGGCTGGCTGTTCCGTTTTTAAAAGTGCTCTCATGTAGCCCATGCTGGTCTTAAAGTCAATCTGCAGATAAGGATGACCTTGAACTTCTGCTTCTCCTGCCTTTACCAGGCACAAACACCCGAGAAAGAACTGAAGTCTGGGATGAACAGGCATCAGGGGCAGGACACCCAGCTCTCTGGAAGCCCTATTGGAACTGCTGGTGTCTCTGGTGTCTACATCTTTTCCTTCTCTCTTGGGCAGGCATGACAGTTAAGGTTCCTTTGGTATGACTCTAGTTGACTTTCCCATCCTTGCCAAATCAGACCTGTCACCTTTGCCCCAGCCATGCTCTCCTTCCTTTAAGCTGCTGAAATCTCAGCCTTGCTATGACCTCACTTCCATTCTTCCTCCCCACACCGTTCAGCCAAGACCCTCTGCCTTTGCCTCCATGCCCTCTCCCATAGTCCCGTGGGTGCTGTGATGCTAGTCTCAACTTCAAATTGATGAGCTCTAAAACCACATGGGAGACAGGCCTCTGAGCAGGTCTGTGGGGTATTATTTTGATGAAGTTAACTGGGCTGGAACCACCTGCTCCTTGTGGGTGGCTCCATCCCCTGCGCTGGGATCTTGTCTATGAAAAGGAGAGAGTGAGCTAAACAAAAGCACTCGTTATCCCCTGATACAGTCCCAACCATCTTGGACTCTAAGGTCAAACTGCCCCACAACAAACTCTTCCTTCAGTTGCTCCTGGCTTGTATTTTATCACAGCCACAGGAGAAGTAACCAAGACACAGACACACAGTACAATCCCCACCTAGGCCAACCTCCCCACAGGTACGGAGCTAGCCTGCCTGCAAAGCGGAGGCCTTAAAGCCTATGCTCCACAGGAGAAGACCAGTAGCTGTCGTGAAAACCCAGCATTGAGTGCTGGCCAAGAACCAGGCGGGCTGGCCACAACCGGCTGCCCTCTGTTCTCACTCCTGAATGTGAGCTTTCCCTCCCTTTAGTCTTGTCTCAGTACATTTTCTCCATTATGCAATTCTATGGTTTTTTAAAATGATGTATGAAAGTAGTTTATGTGACAAGCATTTCGGAGAAACAAAAGCATCCCCCTACACCGACCAGCTGACTGAGAAAACCACTGTAACTCACTTCGTCCACCCTCAAGTATTAGAATGCTTTAGCTCGGCTCACAAATTCATCCTCTAGGCTCTGAAAACCTTCCTTACTGAGGTTTTCTCGTCACAATAATCGTAATCTTTAAAGGCTTTCAATTAGATTTTTATTCCAAAAAAAGTCAAGTTGGAGAAACTATAACCCTCTAAAAAAAATCATATATACACGTTTTATTTTTTTTTCTTTTTTCTTTTTTTCGGAGCTGGGGACCGAACCCAGGGCCTCAAGCGCTCTACCACTGAGCTAAATCCCCAACCCCACACATTTTATTTTTATACTCGGGTGAGAACATTCATCTCCCAGATGCTAGTTACTGGGCAATAACTCCAGGTCGTCTTTAACAGCGTGTCTATGCAGCCGGCAGGCAGGCAGGCATCACTGTCGATTTGTTTTCGTGACAGCAACGTCTCTTTTGATATCAACTCACCAGAAAGCTGACGAAGCTCGCTCCAAAACTCATTAGTGGGCTATGATTTCTGTTAAGGAAACAAACAAAAATATTTCACTGGATCTTATTTTACAGGTGTTTTTAAAACAGGATGTGAGGTAAGCAGGCAGACAGAATTACACCAAGCTGACAAGCTGAGGTACGTCCTGGCTCTACCCCAGGAGAGAGTTCATCCTTCAAAAGTAAGTATGGAGCTGACAGTAAATATAGAGAAATATGTGGATTTGCTAGACCATGGGCAAAGAAAGGAGTGACCTGCTTCTTAAAGTGTCAAGCTGGATCCAAGCTCTACATATACAGGGGCGGGGTGGGGGTGCAGGCCTGCAGTGCCAGTGTAGGGGTGGGGGTGCAGGCCTGCAGTGCCAGTGTAGGGGTGGGGGTGCAGGCCTGCAGTGCCAGTGTGGGGGTGGGGTACAGGCCTGCAGTGCCAGTGTGGAGGTGGGGGGTGCAGGCCTGCAGTGCCAGTGTGGGGGTGGGGGGTGCAGGCCTGCAGTGCCAGTGTGGGAGTGGGGGTGCAGGACTGCAGTGCCAGTGTGGGGGTGGGGGTGCAGGCCTGCAGTGCCAGTGTGGGAGTGGGGGTGCAGGCCTGCAGTGCCAGTGTGGGGGTGGGGGTACAGGCCTGCAGTGCCAGTGTGGGGGTGGGGTGCAGGCCTGCAGTGCCAGTGTGGGAGTGGGGGTGCAGGCCTGCAGTGCCAGTGTGGGAGTGGGGGGTGCAGGCCTGCAGTGCCAGTGTGGGAGTGGGGGGTGCAGGCCTGCAGTGCCAGTGTGGGGGTGGGGGTGCAGGCCTGCAGTGCCATACAGGGGTCAGGGTGGGGGTGCAGGCCTGCAGTGCCAGCACTTGGGACCACAACAGAGGCTTACCTAAGCCAGCCATAAGCAAGATCCTGTGTCAAAACGAATGAAACAGAAAACACCTAACAAAGTCAGTCTTATTTGTAGACCACCCCAAGGTTGAGAACACCTTCCTAGGACCCACTAATTGCCAATCGTGACACACAGGCATCACCAATCCTGTAGTAAGCACAAGAGGAAAGCAAGCCAGTGCTAAGTGAGCCAGAAAACACAAGAACATCAAGTCTTCAATCCAACCTAAAAGCCAATACAAAAGTCCAGTCTCCATAAATTGTAAGAGGAAAAGGAAGCCATGTGCTCTTCAATAATAATAAGAAGTCACTAACTTTTCACTATGCAAACACATGGCCATTGTATTAACAACAGAAGTGGTGTAAAAACTTACTATCCCATCCTCCGCTAAAATTTACATTGTGCCCAATGTGAAAAGGGCTGTGTATCTGTGTGGAGCACATGCGTGCATGTGTGTGTAAGTGCATGAGTGTATGTAAGAGAGGGAAAGTAAGCCCCTGTCCATCTGACATCCCACCTCTGCCTGAAGAACCACCTGCGTGGACATGACCGCAGGCCGTGAGACAGACAGACTGCCACGCGTGTCTCCTTCCTTTCCTGCAGGGCTATGCGCGGCTGTGTTGCTGGGGAAGACTCCACAGTTAAAGTTCTTTTGAATGCTAACCTCTCCTAGTATCTTTTCCCCATCTACCTGTACTTCTGCTCACCCTACGGCTGCCTTCAATTGCTTCCCCCCACCCCCGCCCCGAACCCCGTCAACCCCCCGCCTCTGAAAAGGATGCTTAAATCAACTGCAGCAACAAACAGGAAGGTGGGCTCACCTGTCAAGCCCAAGGCAGCACTCAGACCCTAACCTTAGCTGGGAGGTGTCACGTCTACAGCGCCCTCCAAATATACGCTGCTCATTCTTGGTCCACAGCAACTACCCAGAGCTTGGACGTGGCACAGGCTTTTAGCTCCTGTATTAACTGCATCCTGCAACCATTGGAGGATTGGGTCAGTGAGGGAGTGAGGTCCCTGCTCTCAAGGACAGATGCATTTGATGGATTTCAACACAGCGATGGCCGCTCTGCTTCCCCATCCCCTGACTAGAGCTCAGCCACTGCTACTTTTGCTTCATGATCTTGGCTAAAATTAGCTTCCTGAGAGCCACAGGGATTAATTATTCATGGCGTCAAGTCTCCTTCCCGCTACCATCTTATCATTCAAATGGAAGAAAATATTCTGGCAGCTGTCCAGCAGAGGTGCTTTCCCTCCCTGAGGTGCTGCCCACCCACCATGCAGCACGGGCACACCAGGCACACCCAGATCTCCATAAATTGTGTAAGAGGAAAACGAAGCCATGTGCTCTTCAATATTAATAAAAAAAAGTCACTAATTTTTCACTATGCAAATACATGACCATTATATTAACAACAACAAAAGTCATGCAACAACAACTGCTGTCCTGTCAGCCCTGTTTGCAGCAAGGCTCAGTCCGCCCAGGTTCCACTCAGTCTTTAACGTCACATACCTCAAGTGACCTAACAGTAACTTACTTCATTTACTTAACTCTGGCCGTACACATGTCCCTACACAAAACATGTCTTGGGGATTTTAAAATGAATCCAGAGATCTGAGGGTATATACAGGACAAGTAGGCTCTGTTTTTCTACAATAGTGGAGACACAGTTTTGTGGTACAGGACAAAGTACAGTAAAACCAATGACTTACTAATTAATAACATTTTCCTTTACTTTTTTATTTTCTGATTATGTTTTGCCTGCATATCTCATATCTCTGCAGCACATGCATGCAGTGACTGAGAAGGCCAGCAGAGGGAGCTGGAGCTCAGGGAACTGAGTTACAATGGTTATGAGGCCCTGTGTGTGCTAGGAACTGAATCCGGGTCCTTTGGAAAAGCAGCTGGTGCATTTACCCACCAAGCTGGTTCAGAATACAAACTGCAGGAGTTCATGCAAACTCGGTGTATAGATTCAGTCTTTAACAATGGCCCTGTTCCCTAGTTCTGTCCCCTGCAAAGTTGAGAAACAATGTTCCCTGCCCAGCTGTGCTCATGTCTAGCAGCCGTGTGGGTCATCAGCACTCCTGAAATACCCTGCAAACACTGTGTCTCCTCCACAAGAAGCCACACAGGCTCCAGATGAGGTGCAAGAAGAGCCTGGAGTGCACAGCCACAGAACAGAGTAAAGGATTTTAAGACAAAGAGTAGAGTGTATATATTTTGCCAGTTTGAAATCTTCATCGTACAACAAAAAGAGACCAGCAGTTTGCAATGGAACCAGGGTATCATCTAAAATGAGAGGGGGAAGGGGAGGGGAGAGGAGGAGGGAGAGGGAGACGGAGGGGAGATGACAGCTACACCTGGAATCCCAACACTCAGGAGGGAGAGGGTCTGGAGTTTAATGCCACCCTCTGCTACACTGAGTCTGAAACCAGCCTGAACTACAAGAGACTATGTAAAAAAAAATACAGTAGTGACGGGAATAGTGAGAGCTAAAAGTGGTCAAAGTCCTTCACTGTAGAAACAGGAGTGCTGTGAACAGCATAGGCCAACAGACATGCACAGAGTGACAGTATTCTTTTCTGAGACAAAGAAATGAAGGGTTTTTCCAGTAAGTATGTGGTATTTACATAGCTGTGCACACATATGCATGTGACATTAACAACAGAAGAAGAAGCCGTCACTGGAGAGTGCTGCGGGTGTGGGAAGTGGTGGCGGGAGGAGTAGCTAAAGGGATGAAGGGGAGGGAGAAGGAAACCAATGTGATTATTTCAATTAAAAATATATTTAAAAATAAAAATAAAATCGAAAGTGTGTGTGGTGGGGGTAGGGGACAGACAGCCGAGCCTGCACAGTGCCAGTGTCACACACCGCATGGACACCCCCACAGTTACTCCCCATTCAGAAGGACAAGGCGCCGCTCAGTCAGTGTGCTAGTTCCAAATGCTCCTTGAGATTCGGCTGTAGCCTCTGCAGCTCTCAACAGGGGAGGCTGTGCACCAAGCAGCAAGATGGACTGACAGTCAGAACGCAGGCAGACTCTGCCTCTGTGCCAAGCTGAGGGCCAGCAGGAGCCATCTGTGGTCCAGGGCTAGCAGAACACCAGACCCAAAGAGTACAGGGACAGACTCGGATAGGAGGTTTCACTCCAAGGTACCTCCTCCTGTTGTTTTTTAAATATTTATTTTAAATTCTGTGTAAACAGTTTGTCTGCAGGGTAAGCAGATGTGTGAGCGCTGGGCCCAGAGAGAAATACAGACTCTTAACTGCTGGGCCACCTCTCCAGTCCCTCTCTGATTTTTTTTCTAAACAATAAAAGCAAATGATTTAGAGAGCTCATTTTTATATCAGCTGCAGGCAATAGACACAGGAACTTTACGCATGTTCTTTAAAGGACGGACGGACTGAAGTAAGGGGAGGACAACCAATAAGCCTTTAGTCTCTCAAACACGACAGCCATTTTCTTATGATTTTAGCTAAGTCGCACCTTAAACAAAGTTTCTGTTTCTAACGGAAGATGATTCCTTTACTAAGCTGGCTGCACAATGCTGTCAAGAACAATAATAAACAGATTTACGACAGGAATTTGATGAGGTGGGAGCTGGAAGCTGATGCTCCCCACAGAGCTTACCTGTAGGTTCAGTTTGTCACATCCTGCATCTCAAGCTCTCCAACCACAGTGTGGGGAAGCTGCTACCATGCTAGCATGGGGGCCTCAGCCAGCCCCCATGGTGGGGCAGCATCCCTAAAGGAAGCATGCGGGCAGTTACTGTCTGAGAGCCCAGAATGCTCACCTAGCACTACACAAATCCTCGCCACCCATTCCAAGATGGCCAGGGAAGGTGGAGACATTCCCAGCTGGACCATCTGACAGATGCTTGCCGAGGAGAGCCTCTTCATGTGTGAGGAGGGATCTGTGAGTGCGCACAGCCTTGTCAGGCTTAAGGCCTTAGCTTGATGAAGTCTCTCAGGCTTTGCTCCGCCCAACTTGGAGAAAGGCCCCCAGCGTGAATTAAATAAAGGGGGTCAACATCCCCAAAGCAGCACAGGGTCTCAATCTTCATCCCAGAGTTTATCAGAAACATGGTTTATACTCACTACAGCCATTTTCAAAGGGCCCAGCAGGTAAAGACCTTCTGCCAAGACTGGAACTTGAGTTCTAGCCCTAAGACTGACATGTTAGGAGAGAACCAACTGCCTCGAGGTGTCCCTGACTTCCACAAGCATGCTGTGGCGTGTCCCCACACCCCTGACTTCCACAAGCATGCTGTGGTGTGTCCCCACACCCCTGACTTCCACAAGCATGCTGTGGCATGTCCCTACACCCCTAACACACAACAAATGAGTAAAAGTTAGGAAAAAGGAAGACTCTAGGCCAACGGACAAAGAAAATGTCTCCTTTCCGATGGCAGCTAAGAACATTCAATGTAAAGTTCACTTAGAAGGAAATTTTCTAACTTAATTTGTAGTAGAAAAATACTCAGAGGGGGAAAAACTAATTTGTTCTGAAAGCATCTCTGTTTAAAGCACTCCTGATCCTCCCTTTACTCATTAGCATCTCTAGAGAGCTCCAGCAGGGCAGCATCTGAAGCATGTCCCTTCTGAACCATGCAGAGACCAGAGGACAACATCCTAAAAACATTAGATCACCGTGATGTGATGGCCATTCCACTCACTAGGCTCCATCCTCCGATGCCCAGAGACGGAAGCACACAGTCTAACTCTGGAGCCCGCCCACTTCACCATCCCACCTTTAAAAATGCATGGCCCACTTCTGAGGAAGGATTAAAATGTCAGCGCTAGGGTTGGAAATACACCTCAGCTGACAGAATGCTGCAAGGCCCTGTGTGTGATCTCCACTGCTCAGGAGTTCAAGGTCATACTCAGTTACACAGTGACTGGGAGACCAAACTGGACACACAAGCCTGCTGCAGATAATAAAGCTAAATAAAATCTCCAAGCTTGATTTGAGGTGATTAAGGCCACTGGGGGACAAAAGTCCTAGCAGGCTTTTCTAGGGGTGGAGCCTGCCAGAGACGCCTACTGGGCAACAATGGCGTGAATACTATGGGAATAATAACCACTTTCTGACTGGACTTGCGTGATCCGCTCCAGAAGACAGAATTAATGCTCAACGGATACAAAAACCTGGTCAAAATGCCATGGGCGGCCTTGTCTTAGGTCTCAGGGACAGTTACTGTGGGCGGCCTTGTCTTAGGTCTCAGGGACAGTTACTGTGGGCAGCCTTGTCTTAGGTCTCAGGGACAGTTACTGTTGCCATCTTTCTAGGCAGTCACACCGTCAAGCTGCTTCCCCAATATGCTCACACCCGTAGAGTAGCGCTGCTCTTCACCTCTGTCACAGAAGCTCCTTTTGCAGTGGGAAGCAGTCATAACTCATCAAAGAATTCAACCTAAGTGGGTTTCTACCAAAGCTACCCCCAGCTGCAGGAACACGGGGGAAGACACGGCAGATAAAATGTAAGAGCTGAGGAACCGGTAGGGATGCTGTAAAATGGCATGGCTACTGCACTCATGGACCCTCGGTTGCTACAAGGCAGACAGTCAGCATTCCAATAGGGACATGGGAGGAGCTCAGCAGGTCCCACCTCTAGCTGGGGACAACTGACAACTGATGGCTGCTGTGAGGAATGTCCCCACTGGTGTATGCAGGCTCCTGGTGGACGGTGCTATATCCATGTGCATGCAGGCAGCACCAGTTGGACTCGGTGGTTATTAAAAAGAGGAGGAGGAGGAGGCATAAGAAGAGGAGGAGGACATAAAGGTTGGAGGGGGATGTGCTGGGTTAGGTGTGATCAAGATCTGTTTGGTGCTGGGAACAGGGACACTGATAGTTTGGAGCAGGCTGGGCCAACAGGATGTGAGAAACAGGACTCTGGACCTCCTCCCCACAGAGGAGCAGGATAAGCCCGGATGCTCCAATGCGATGGCACCTCAATAAGCAGAAGTAGGCCTTTGATGTTTGCTTTCTCCAGACAAGAGCTGTGGGCAGTGCAGTCCTGTGATGTGCATGATGAAAGATAATTACCCGGGTGTCCCTTATGCACAGTGTACAGGCATCAAGTCATAACTACTCCACAATGCCCACCAATATTATATGCCAACTGAAAAACCTTCAAGATCGATCATTAGAATAATGATGGATGATGTCTCGGGCTTCACTGCTGTGAAGAGACACCATGACTAAGGCAAACACTTACTGGGAGCTGGCTTACAGTTTCAGAGGATTAGTCCACTATCACCATGCTAGGAAGCACGGCAGTCATGGTACCAGAGGAGCCCAGAATCCTACATCTTGATCCAAAGGCAGTCAGGAGGGACTGGAATTCCACACTGGATGGAGCTTGAGCATAGAAGGCCTCAAGGCCCGCCTACATTCTGACACACTCATCAAGGCCACACCTATTCCAACAGGCCAGACCTCCTAATAAAGCCACTCCCTGCAGCCAAGCATTGAAACACAGGAATCTATGGGGGCCAAGCCTATTCAAACCAGACTGTGGCAAGTTACTCCTCACAGCCTTAGATGAACTCTAAGAAGGCAGATCTATGACCATGTCACTCAAATGCCCAGCTCACCTTTAAATCTCTAGTAGCTCACGCTGGGCCAGGAGAAATGCCTTGCTCTCCGGCCTAGGGCTTTGGCATACAGCATCCCCACACAGGCTACTGGCCAAGTCCTCTCCTTCCTCAACAGCTCCTGCTCAGCCTCCAGGCTTCTACATGAACACTCATTCCATACTTTTCCTGGTCTCTTGGATGAGGGTAGGAGCCTCCTCTGGGATCTTTATTCTGCTCAGCCCTCACCCTTCAGAACATGTCACACCAGCCTGGTGCCGTGCCAGGGTCTGGGGAGCTCTTGTTGGTGACCAAGTGCATGACTGGATGAGGGGACGAACACAAATCCTGGGTCTGGTACTGGAGGAAGCTCTGTCCCCATCCCCCACTGCTGTTTCTGCATCTTCCCGTGCTCTAATACTGTTTATGAGTAAAGATGCTAGCTAAAGTAGTGTCTGCAGAGAGCAGGTCTACTGAGGGGATCTACTGAGGGGAGTGAGGAATAATGAAGTATTTTAAGTAAACAGAAGTCCTCACTCTTCTTAATAAGCTAGCCCTGAGAGGATTCCTTCTTGCCAGTCTTTGGAGCACATAAATTGCTTAAAATGATTTCCTGACTCTCCCAAGAGCTCCCTGATGCTGTCATTCTGAAAAGAACAGTCCTTACCCACGAGGCTAAATATAGTCTAAATGGACATCACACGGCAGCTCTAGGAGCCAGTCTCCTTTACAGTGAAATTGTAAAGTCTTTAAGTTTTCAAACACATCCTAACTACATAGCTGTACACTCATACCTATGTGTAGCTATAATTGTATAATGCAGTGGCTTACAGTATGAGCAGTATGGTGGGATTGCCCACCGTAATCCCAGCCCTTGGTGACGCTGAGTTCCAGGCCAGCTTAGACTACAGTGTGGTTTTGGTCAGCCAAGGCTACAGACAGAAACCATCCTAAACAAACAAAACAAACAAACAAAAAACCAAACAACCGCCAACACCAACAGAATCCAATCTAAAGGTTTACATAGTATTTTTCAAAATATACTCCAGAGATTAATGCTTTTAAAAGAAAGTTATTCAGAAAGTCTTTCAGGATACTCATATTCCTTCTAACGTGGGCTCCACGGGGATTTTGGGTTGAAATCCTAGTTAGACAAGCTACTTCTTAAAGATAGGTATTATTAGATTAGGTTTGTTTCAGGAGAGTACAGAGATTACCTGAATCACGTGGGGATTTTCACCCACGGTTCAGAACTTAGGGAAAAACTAGTCACTGGCTCCAAGCAGAGAATTGTGATATCTACAAGTTATTAAGGTTAAATAAAAATCTGTGGCTCCGGGTAGAGAGCTTGACAGATTGATATATTTTGGGCTAAAGTCCTGGTTTGACAAGTTGCTTATTGATATTGGAATTGATAGAAGGTTTTAGTTTGTTTTGTGAATTACCCCGCTAAAGGCCATATGGCTTGTTGATGCTGGCTAGTGAGGGTTTGTGGATATTTTTGATTATTTATCGTGGGTTCCACGGGAATTTTGGGTTAATTTCCTGATATGACAAATTACAAAAGCCTATCAGGCTCATTGTTTAACACTATTGTTTAACTTACTTCCTTCTTTAAAATTGTTTAATCTTCATAATGGGTGTGACTTTGAGTTTTATAGTTATATTATTATTCTGGGGGAGAGTGCAAGATACAAGCTTTTCTCGTTACAGACTAAGGAACACAGTATTTTGGGAGAAAGGTTTTGTTTTTGTGTTTTTAAAAACAGTGACTAGGCTCTGGAAACCTCACAGAGTCTGAAAAATTAGATTCAAGAGAATCAAACAAAAAGATATCTCGATTCTAAACTTTTGTCTTGAGAGTTGTATTTTGCAGAGTGTGCCTACTTGGATTCCTGGTCTCAAGGACTTTCAGCTGGGTGCAGTCAGGACACACATCAGGTTACAGCACTTGCTTCACTCTTCCTACCCCCTACCTTCCAGGGATATCTCAACGCCCATGCACAGCTTGAAGAAGTTACAGAAGAGTCGTCGCCCCAATGCCCTGGACTTCTCGGGGGCTGAAAGTGGTTATTCTAAGACTGTTTTTATGAGGAATCTAGAAATGGTTGTAATTTAACAGGGAGGAATTAGCTAGATTGAGTTGTACAGTCATAATCTCATTTGGAAACTAAGCTAAAATCATATCTGTGCTTTGGTATAGCATTTATTTGTTAAAAAGTTTTAAAAGTACAAGGTTTAGAGCCAGTCCTTCTATTGATGCCATTACAAACTTCTGAGTTGGTTACACATATGAGTAAAGGGCCAAATAGCAAATTCGTGGCTCTGAGTTTGTTAGAGTACTTTCCAGATAATAAGAGGGTTAACAGACAAAGTCCAGATTACCTTATGTAGACAGATGGTTTTCAAAAACGTCAGAAATTCACTAAATATGAGTTTTAAAGTTATTTATCTTTTGTTGAGACATATCTGCTCCTAACAGTTCCCCTTTGGCGGATTTAACGAAGAAATTGAACATCTCTACCTCCAGGTGAGGTAATACTTTGTGGCTAGGCAGCCATTGGGCAGAAACTGCCTGTTTCATCTGCAGACTAATACTGTCCAAAGAGACACCTTATGCAGAATAGTAGACTGATAAGCTCTGCCAAGACAGGATGATCAGCCCTTCAAAAATCTGCATTTCAAGAGTCTGTCAGTTGATTTTGGGCCAGAAGGCTGAAGACTTGCCCTCACATGTTACTAACAGAGGGCTGTGCTAGTGTAGAGTGTTCTCTACAACCTCTCAGTTCTGGAAACCGTGTTAGGCTTCCTATGTGTATAGATATTTGGTCATTCTCAGATTTCTGATGAGGTTGAAGACTAAGTACAGTCTCATAGTCTATCAGGCTGTTAAACTTTGAAAATACATATTTTATTAGATAGTTATCAGATAGTATACAAGCTAGCCAGGATATAACAGATTTTAAGGCTTTCTTCAGCTGGAATGGATAACTAAATGTTCTGTTTAACTGATAAAATGTTGGACTGGGTATTAGGTGTATTTATGCTTTTAATTACAAAATTAAAGTTGTGCTCAGCTTGTATTTAAGAGAAAAGTTTTTTTCTTTTCTTTTCTTTTCTTTTTCTTTTTTTTTTAGTTAGACAAAAGAGTGAAATGTAGGATGATGTCATACAGCTGAAGGCAGGTACAAGATAGAACGAGGCCTGTCATTGGACGAGAAGGAAGGATGGGCAGGAGAAAAGTTTGAGGGAAGAGGAGGAGACTGGAAGAGAAGAGAAGTGCAGAGAGAACATGGAGGTTGATGTTAGGATTCCACTCTACACCTTTACAGGTTGTTGTGAATGTGGTTTTTTTTTTTTTTTTTTTTTTTTTTTTTGTTCTTTTTTTCGGAGCTGGGGACCGAACCCAGGGCCTTGCGCTTCCTAGGCAAGTGCTCTACCACTGAGCTAAATCCCCAGCCCCTGTTGTGAATGTTCTTAAGGGATGGATGTGTATAGAGCTTTGTGTGTCTATGTGGGCAATTATATCTTATCAATTGGATCAAAGGTTATTAGACTGTGTGTTCTTTCATGTGGCAATTTAAGTTTAAGAGGGTTTGTGGTGGGGCTGGGGATTTAGCTCAGTGGTAGAACGCTTACCTAGGAAGTGCAAGGCCCTGGGTTCGGTCCCCAGCTCCGAAAAAAAAAAAGAACCAAAAAAAAAAAAAAAAAAAGAGGGTTTGTGGCGGTGGAGACACTGGGCTGCCACGGAATTGATATGTTTCATGCCAGATATGTCTGGCATGGCAGCAACCTGCCTTGGGAACTAGATAGGTAAAGAGATTGCCACCAGGCTCAGAGAGAAGCCTTTGGCAGTGTGATAGGGGATGGAGCAGAGTGCGTGAGGTGCTTTGCTGACTGAGATGAAGATTCTACCAGATGTCTTGGGGCACCGCGGTAATCTAGTGCGGGGTAAAAGACAGCATTTTACTTTTATAATTTTACAACAACAGCCTACCCCAGGAGGAGGGCATGTGTATGACGTGCCATCCCAGCCGCTCACTGTCCACATGGCTCTGTAACACTGTCACACAGGTTATTCACCACTGAACTTCAGAATGCACCTGGAAACATGCAATGTGCTTGTTTTCCAAAGTCGATGGCTTGTTTGTGCCACGCAATTAAATTAAATTTCACATTTCTACTGTAGCAGAGGCATGATCAGATCACCAAGTCATACATGCAGTCATACATGCAGTCCTTGGTGTTTATCAATGTGAACTGATGACAGAATGATCAAAAGCACTGCTTACCAAGAAAAAAATAAGCAGGCACTGTGTACCCCAAGCCCGGCTAAAAGACTCGTGTTCTCCCATCAAGTCCCTCGACTGGCCCTGTTTTTAATATAGCATTATTAGTTTTTTAACAATATGTGAGGACTCTAAACCCTAGCAGTAGGCGTTCCCTTCTTCAGTTGCTTTATCAATTATTAATTACCCAATTAAGCCACAAGCATGCAGGGCTGATTTTGCTCCTGCCACAATACACACGGCTTTCCTCTGAACGCGCTCTGCTCTCTTGCAACAGAAATACACAAGGGATGGCAGGACAGCACAATGGGTAAAGACTAAGCTTGACCTGAATTCAGTCCTGGCACCTTTGGGGTAGGAGGAAACTTAGTCCTACAAGCTGCTCCCTGATTTCCACGTGTGCTGTGTGTGCCACATGAACATCCTCATGAATAATTAAAATGTAGAGAAAATTTTTAAAAGACACAGTTAAAGAAAGGAGGAAGATAAAGAATGGGAAAGGAATGGGAGGGGAGAGAAAAGGAGACACGCTGTAAGTCTAAGAGTGACATGTATATTTTGATTTTTTCCCCCAGAACAAGTGACAGTAAGTACACATTCAAGTTAGGCAAGTCGTATATCCATGACATTTCATAACTTATGAGCGTCTCTGAAGTTAAAACTTTAAGCTAAGGTTTTAAATACATGCATACAGTGGCAAAAGTTCAATGTACTAGAGAACTGGTACTTGGGGACAGCCACACAGTCCAGTAAAGCATCAGGTACACTACACGAGGTGAAAATCAGGCTAGATACGGTGGCGAATGTCATTAATGTCATCACTCAAGAGGCAGAAGCAGGTGATCTGTGTGAGTTAGGGGACAGCCTTGTCTACACAGTGAGGGCTATATACTGAGACCCTATCTCAAAAACAAAACAGTAACAACAAAAAAAGCAAAGCAAACAAAATCTAATTATTTGAAGCAAAAAGAAAACATATTCAAATGGGCTTTGCTCCCTGCAGATGTGTAGGAAACATCTTATTTAGCACTGTGCACTCAAAGGTATAGCCAGAACATCTATACTGGGACAGGGAAATTAATGCCCAAACTTGGAAAATCTCTCTCTCCTTCCCTTCCCCCACCTCTGACGTTTCTAAGAGTATACCCCGAAGAAATGAACTGCGGAGCAGCTCAGGAGAAGAGTGTAACACGTGTGGATTGTTACATAAGTTAAGTCTACTCACTACGTTATTAACCCACTTCTTATAAAAAACAGTCCTATCTAGGGAAACTCACTCTAGAGTGCCCGAGAAGGCAGACTTTAAAGTTTTGACCTGATCACGGAAGTGTGATACTACGAGCAAGATAAGCTGTCCCTCAGCCACACGTGTGAGCCTGATGGACGACATGCCCTGACACGGATACATAAGCAAATCAGAAAGGGAGGCAATCTGAAACTTTCAAGCACACCTGTCACCTGTCATTATGGCTTTTTAAAAATGCAGAACACAAAACAACAGGCTAAAATGATAAGCTACACAAGACAGCTACAAGTAAACAAGAACAATGTTGCTTATGATCAACGGCCGGTATAGGTGATTTCCTGTAGTGTTAAAGGCTGATATGCACGTCATCTAGTTTCTCGTGCAAAGTCTCACAAAGGTTGTTTAAGAACCTCTATGTGCCAAGGACTATTAGAGGCACTAGAATGAGGGCTCTTGTGGTATTATTTTTAAATTACCTGTCACCTACCTGTATATCTAACTTTCTAATTAAACTATTAATTAAGGGCTGAAGAGATGGCTCGGAAGTTAAGAAAACCCAGGATCCACATGGTAATTCACATCTACAACTCCAATTTTAGGGAATCTGATGTCCTCTTCTGGTCTCTGAGAACACAAGGCACAAGTGATACACAGACATACATGCAGGCAAAACACCCATACAGGTTTTAAAAATGCTTTTAAACATAAATATATTTAATAATATTATTTATAGGGGTTGGGGATTTAGCTCAGTGGTAGAGCACTTGCCTAGCAAGCGCAAGGCCCTGGGTTCGGTCCCCAGCTCCGAAAAAAAAGAAAAGGAAAAAAATATTATTTATATATATTAAATTTATTTAAAGTTTGAAATATATTTATAATTAGAGTAAATAATAAAAATAATATATTTAATAATTTCAATTTATATACTGAAAAAATATATATAATTAAACTTGCAGTGTTGCAGTGTAGTAAATAAGGTACAACTTTATTTATAGCAGATACCTACAATGGTACCCACAAGAAGTCTGATTTAAATATTAAAACTATCCTCAGGTTCATCAACAAAGCAAACAGCCTGCTGCCTCCTCTCCTGTGATGACATAATCCTAACCGTAAGGAGCAGATGGGACAGACTGTCCCACTTCAGCACATGAGTCAGTCAACAGGAACGTTTCCACAGCTCAGAATATCATCACTGTGGGACACACAACTGCCAGAGAAGCTGCCCCCCACCCCTGCTACCAAGACAATAACCCTGGGAAAGAGAAGTCCTGATCAACATATTGACAAGTGAGACGCAGGAGCCCAGCACCCATGCAGAGGATGCTGAGTGCTGGTTCCCACCGGCCCAGTCTGACCATGATAACAGCTATCAGGGGATAAGGGGCGCAGAGGCAAAGCTCACAGGCCCAGCTTGTGGGATCCGAAGTTCTCAGGTTCTTGTGTCTGGAACCCACAGGCTGATATACTGGCACACATGGTCTTCACTAGGAGGTGCTGTTTTAGGAGACTCAGAATCTTCAGGAACTCTGGTCAGTGAGAGGGGTGATACAGGGTGCAGCCCAGCGACTCCCTCTTGATCAGCAATATAGGATTCCCATTCTCACACCCCCACTGCCAGGAAGCCTGCTGCTGCAAACGGTGAGACGGTTTGAATACAAATGGCCCATATACTCATGTTGGGCTCTGAGGTCTCCAAAGCCCAAGCCAAGCTCAGGGTCACTTTCTTCCTGCTGCCTGGACATAGGGATGTAGAACTCTTAGCTACTTCTCCAGCACCATGTCTGCCTGAGAGACACCATGCTTCCCACCATGATTAAACCTCTGAAATTGTAAGCAAGCCTTAATTAAATTAGATGCTTTCCTTTATAAGAGTTGCCCTGGTCATGGCATCTCTTCACAGCATAGAACCCTGACTAGGAGCTCTGACGGAGGCAGAACCTTCCTCCTGTAAGGTGTTGCTGTCAGTTATTCTGTCCAGTCAACCAGAAAGTAAATGCTATGTTTTCCCTACTCACACTAAGTTATAGGTGGGAACATTAGCAGTGACAAATGCTTACTGCTAGGCCACCAACCCTGAAGCCATGCTATGAGGACCCCCAGGTGCTATTCTGGAACTCACTGAAGCCTTCCAGGAGAGAGGACTACAATTAATTTTGTTTATTTTTTCTTTTAAGTCACAAAAGAGCAGAGATGTAGGGCAGAACTGCTTGCATTTCAGGAAAATAGTCCTTTTGTAGATTCTCACACCCTACACCCAAACCCCGTCTCCCAGGTTGAACTTCAGATCTCGGCCCCTGGCCTCTCATGGGCCTTTCTTCTCTGTGCCCTGGTGCTATGTTCTGTTCTTCTCCAGACTTGTGCCAGTAACAGCATCTTGGGCTCCACAACTTAACCCAGGACTGCTCTCAGAAACAGTGCTCCATAGAGACACCTTTCCCTGTGCCAATGCCACCTCTGCCAGACCGCTAACACCCCTACAACCACCTGCCCCTCACTAGTTGCCCTCTTCCCTTCCCAAAGTAGGCTCTGTGGTCAATCAGCAAAGGTGTGGAATTAAATAACCACCTGCCTCCTCCTCTGGCCATCCTTCTGCCTTTCAACTCTGGAAAAGAGAAATCTGAATTTTCCCAAGATGTCTCCTGTATTATTTATTGCCTACATCCAGGATGGGCCATACTCATACCAAAATCGATCACACCAGCAAATCTGGTTACAAGCAGTCATCAGTCTCAACCTCTCAATATCTATCATCTGTCTGTCTGACCATCTGCCTGTCTCTCCATCCATCCTACTGATCACCATCATCTCTATTGTCTCCCATTTATTTGGGCTGGGAGGATCCCTTACTAACTTTACTAACCTTCCCTTGGGTGGAGGAGCCCTTTACTAACTTTACTAACCTTCCCTTGGGTGGAGGAGCCCTTTACTAACTTTACTAACCTTCCCGTGGGTGGAGGAGCCCTTACTAACCTTCCTGTGGGTGGAGGAGCCCTTACTAACCGTCCCTTGGGTGGAGGAGCCCTTACTAACCGTCCCTTGGGTGGAGGAGCCCTTACTAACCGTCCCTTGGGTGGAGGAGCCCTTACTAACCGTCCCTTGGGTGGAGGAGCCATTACTAACCATCCCTTGGGTGGAGGAGCCCTTACTAACCGTCCCTTGGGTGGAGGAGCCCTTACTAACCATCCCTTGGGTGGAGGAGCCCTTACTAACCGTCCCTTGGGTGGAGGAGCCCTTACTAACCGTCCCTTGGGTGGAGGAGCCCTTACTAACCGTCCCCTGGGTGGAGGAGCCCTTACTAACCGTCCCTTGGGTGGAGGATCCCTTACTAACCGTCCCTTGGGTGGAGGATCCCTTACTAACCTTCCCGTGGGTGGAGGATCCCTTACTAACCGTCCCTTGGGTTGAGCAGTTGTGACTCCAGTCCCTCAGTGTTTAGGTTTAAGACAGTGGGATGAAGAGCAGTGCCACAGGGCAGATTTAATTTTAGTCATTCCTGACACTTAATGGCTTCAATGTCACTTCCAAGTTGAAATCGGGCAGTGCTGGGGATTGAACCCAGAGGTGTGTGCATGTATGCAGTATGCACGCATATGCTCACTCACCCATGCATATGCATGTGGAGGCACGAGGGCGATACTGTGTTTTCTTTAACACATTGGAATATGATTTTGAGGCAGGGTCTATCACTAAACCTGGAGCTCACTGTTCTGTTAGACTGGACAGCCAGCTAGCGCCAGGGTCAGCCTGCTCTGCCACTGGTTAATCTAGTCTAATACTCTACCACCGGAACTGGATGATCACTTTATAATTCCACTAATCACAGCATTTTATACTACTTTAGGTCTGCCTTGTAAACCTAAGCCTTTTGTGCCGTGGTAAATTCCCACTGCCATAGGACACAAAATATGGCTGACTAGTTGAACATGCCTAAATTCCTAAATATCATTGGGCCTATATTTTATCTATGCAATAGGAATGCACAGAACATATTGCTTCTTGGGTAATCTTTCTACATTTCAAAATTAAAATCATGTCACACATGTGAGATGATTAAAAAGAAACTGATAATCTGTAAAACACTTTGTTTACAAGTAATAACTTACTTATTATTTATTAATATTTATTATTAGCAAATAATACAAACCTATTTGCAAATAATTTACTGATGGTAATAAATTACAAGTAGTAAATAATGAGTAAATTATTATTGAATAATCTATAACACTCTGTAAATACACTTTTGAGGTCTGCCGCCACAGAGGGGCACTGACTCTTCAGCCAGACACTCCCATGGCTAGCCATGTCTTACTCACAGACACAAAAATGTTTACTGAAGCAGCAGAGACAGCTCAGGAAATGGTAACCATCTAGTTCCTAGAATAAGTTCTTCACACAAGCGGTGAAGCACTTTATCCCACAGTTAAATAATGACAATTCAGCTAGGAACAATAACACATGCCTTCAATTCCAGCACTCAGAAGGCAGAGGCAGGCACATTTCTGTGTGTTCAAGGTCAGCTTGGTCTACACGGCAAGTTCTGGGCCAGCCAGAGCTACAGGAGACCCTGTCTAAAAGCCAGCCAGCAAACAAACCACAGAATAAAGGCAATTTACACTTGATTTATATTTATCAACATTGTTAGATTTCATAAATAAAAATGCAAACCACTGTAGATAATCATGTATTTTTAAAACTGAGAACCATATGGTGTCTATGATTAGAAACATGGGGAAATCAAAATACAGACAGACAAGATGCATATCAACTTTGGACATGGAGGCTCTTGGGAGAGGAAAAGGCACACACTGCACTTGGCTGCCAGGGGCAACTGTGCTTGGGTTCTGAAGGGAAAATACAATGGACCTGAGTCTGAGTCAAAGCCAGCCAGGCTGGACACTAAGGATACAGCACTCAGGTTTGCTGGCCAGCTAGCTTAACCTCATCAGGGAAGGTAGACCAGTGAGAGGCCTTGTCTGAAAACTCTAAGTGGATACCTGAGACTGACCTCTGGCCTCCACACGCACATGCACACATGTGCATTCAACACATAAAAGCCAAAAGTAATACAAGGTTTAATTTTTCTTTGTAACAGTTGAGTAGCATAGGCAAATCAGGAAACGTGAGAACGAGGTATCTGACCTGTCCCAGCAGGCCCCGTTGTTCCTAACTTAAAGAGGACGTCCAGCACTCTTCACAGACAGACTACAACAATGCAGTTTTCAATCTCGTGGTGTGGTG
The DNA here is from genome assembly GCF_021556685.1 of Rattus norvegicus. NCBI lineage: Eukaryota > Metazoa > Chordata > Mammalia > Rodentia > Muridae > Rattus > Rattus norvegicus. The sequence continues at coordinate 4,049,513 of NC_141551.1, read as the reverse complement.
TGGTGGACAGCACTGCCAAGGCTTCTCTGGAACTGTCAGCATGCCTTGGGCATTCTCCACAGCCAGTCAGCTACCGGAGCTCTGCCAGACACAAGCCCACTGCCTGGTGGAGCCAAGCATTTCCAGAAGCCACTGTCTGCCCTGTGCTAACTGTTCAGGGTTAACCCCATCACTGGGGAATAGGTTCTTACGGTAATGGATGGCAGGAGAGAGCGGTGCTTTTGGCAGCACCAGAGGCTGGGGGCTCACTCGAAGCCATGGGCATTTTACCGGTGCCTTATGAAAGCCATGGGCATTTTACCGGTGCCTTATGAAATTACATTTGCAAACTGGATTTCAGAAGCAAATACTCACAGCCATCTCTCTCCACTAACTCCAATCCTCAGACCTCATTCTTTCTTCTATTCAACTGATTTTACTTTGCTACTTCACTGAGAGATCTCGCTGTCAGGCCCTTTTTCATAACCATTACATAATATTTCCTACAAACTCTAGTTCCTTTTTGTGTAACTATCATACGCACAGCAAAGTAATTTAGAAGACAGCCCTGAAAAATATGGTCCTACCATTTTCAAATGAATGCGTGCAACTGTACACACACACACACACACACACACACACACACACACACACACACACACACACGAAGAGTGGGGGAGGAGAAATCCAGTTAGCTAATCTGGATCTCTTAAGTCTCTGTACTAACCAGTATTAGAGGGAGAGAAATAGATGCCCTTCACCTATTCAGTGCTCAGTCTAGTTGGCTTTCCTCCTGGATTACTGGCTAATGATCTAGGGATCATTCCCAAAAGCTTTCGTTCCCTTGTCCTTGTGGCTGCAGCTATATAATTCATTGTTTACTGTCTAAACAGATGCAAATTGGGATACAAAATGGTAGCATGTAAAAAATAACTACAGGCTTTGGAACACTTTGAAAGGGCAGATGGCTTTCAAGAGAGCTTTAGGGTTAGGCTGAGAGGGAGAAAGCCAAGAGGCTTGCAAAACCACTTTAGGGACTGTGATACTAAGATTCTGGGGACAATGACAGGTGTGGTTTCAGACCAAAAGCCAACTAGAAAATCTATCCTCAAACTCAAAAGGCAGGCTTTGGCCCTACACCAAAGTCCCAACAAAAGGCTCATTGGCCCTTGTTCCATTTTTATAATAAGTCTGCTTTAACTGGCTTTGGAATGCATCGATTGCAGGTGGCCTCATCCTGGTGGGATGAAGAGAGGGTCTCTGGTGTGCTTTGGGACACTCAAGTTCTTTGGGACACTCAAGTTCTTTCCCAGCATGCACTTCTATCCCAAGGAGTGTGCAGCCGCCTGGTGTAACGTGTCCCAGTTAATGACACAAAACTCCTGTTACTCAATGACTCGAGTTTGCCTGGCTTCCTGTGTTCCTTTTTTCTCCCCCTTCCCAGACAGTATCATCTAGATGGTGACCCAGATCCCAAAATCCTCCTATATCCTGCCTCTGACAACCCCAAATCAAATAGAAACCCAAAAGAAGTCCCACAGGCCTACTTCCTGAAGCCTTCCCCACATGTCCCTGGCCCGCCCTACCTGGGCTTTGCAGTGTTTGCTTCCTTCCAAGCTTACATGCGCTCTGCCACCAGAATGAGCCTAAAAAACCAACAACTTCGTAAAGTATAAACTGTATCAGGAAGGTGGGTGTGGGAGAGCTCTTTTGTCCTACTGTGTGGGTACTGGGACCCAACTTGCACTGTAAGATCTGGCAGCCTATGCCTGCTGAACCTAGAAACTGAAACCTAGAATTCGCTTTCTATCACCCAGTTCTTACATTTACATTACTCTTCTACTAAAATCCATCAAAGCCCCTACCTCCCCAGGGACAAAGCTCCCTACCTCCCCAGGGACAAAGCCCCCTACCTCCCCAGGGACAAAGCTACAGATTGGGATCTCTGCACATAATAGGAATCCCCTAATCGACACATGTCAACTTCTTAGTCCCTTCCAATCCATAGCTCTCTGTGCAGCCACAGGGCCACTTCACTCCTAACAAACGCTTCCTTACTCTGTCCCCTTTTCCAAGGCTCTGGGTCCAAGTTCTGACTGACTGACTGACTGACTGACGGGCCCCAGAAAACAACTCAATTCTCCTGAGTCTTCTTCCCCTTCCTCTGCTAACTGACAGCGCCCTTCTTACAGGTTCACAGGGAAGGGTGAGGGGGGACACTCAGCAAGGTCCTCCAAAAGTGCCACAGATCTGTATCCCTGTGGCTGTGAGATGAATTGTGTCCCCTCTGCCCACATTTTGCCATCTCTCCACCTCCTATTCCCCACCCCCACCACTCTAACGCCCAGTGTGGCTGTATCTGAAGACAGAGCTTTCATGAAGGAACTGAGGTCAAATGAGGTCAGAGGAGCAGAGTCCTGCCCTGTCTTCACCTGGTGCTCAGAGAAAAGTCCACATAAGGATTCTTCAGGGAGGTGGCCCTTGGTAAGCCAAGGAGAAAGCTGTCATTGGATCCCGCCATGCTAATTCCCTATTTCAGACCCTAGCCTCCCAGGTTGTTGGGGAATAAATGTGCTCTGTAGTCACCCAGTCATGAGCATCTTGTTAAGGCCACCTAAGCTGGATAATACACCCACTATGCCTCTTCTCATGATGTGACTGGAAGTGCGTGCAGTGTGGACCTTCTGGGTCTTTGAAAGCAGAGTATACGTTGGATTTACTTATATTTCCTCCCAGGATGAGCCAAGATGATCTTAACCCAACAGGTGGTCAATAAATATTTAACTTATAAATGGAAATAATGCTGAAGTTTCAATTATTTAAAAAAAACCACTTCTATAGATTCTGCTGTGTTTTGTCAGGAGAGTGTTAATGTGGGTATGAGTGAAGTGCCCAGGAGGCTGGACGAGGGCATCAGATCCCGGGGAACTGGAGTTACATGCCCTGTGAGCTGCTATGGGTGCTGAGAGCACAGTGTGGGTCCCTCTGCAAGAACAGCAAGCACTCTCAACTGCTGAGCTAGTATTCCAGAGCCCTGGGTTTGAACTCTAAGAGACAGGTGTTGCTCCTGGATGTTTATATAAGTATCCCAGAAACAAGGCTAGAGTAAACAGAAGTACTGGGCTGTGTTTTGGAAACTGTGCTGACCCCAAGCCTGCATGTGTGTGTGCATATATATATATATATATATATATATATATATATATATATATATATATATATGAAAGTCTTAAAAAAAAACACCTGTCTTCCTTTCTTGACCTAATCAACATATATCATATCTGCCTACACTAAACACAATGCTCATTTCCTTCACGATCTCTTCAATGCACCTAGTCCCTAATACCCAGCCTTGGGACTAACTAGACGTGAACTTGAGTAACACTTTACATTTGTTATGAGTTTTAAGTTCAAAAGAGATTGATTCCAGTGTCCAAGTAATAAATTGTTAATAGAAATTGCTAGCAAACAGTATAGAGGGTGTCTAATATATTTTAGGATTAAAACAATTGAGAGATATCAATTTGTACTTTTACCTAATTATATTGATTAAACACTTAAAGAATCAAATAGGTTTAGCATATACAATTTATCATACTAACGAGAAAGTTGTAATTGTTTTGTGTTTTCAAGAAATATTGCAAAACAGTAACAGGTTGTTGTATGCAATGATGAATGGCTGAAAACTCTGGTCCAGGATGAGGGACAGGCCATGCATGTCTACCTTCATTACCATTCGACAGCCACTAGAAGCATCAGCCAGAATAAAAGGTAAGGAACAGAAATGAAAGGCATTCACTGGAAAACAGTGGAGTTATTGCTATTCAGAGATGACATGATGTTACATGTAGAAAACCCTAAAAATTCTGCCAGACTGTTGGAAATAATAAAAATTTAACAAAATTGCAGGATATAAATAACATAAAATCAGTTTCATTTATATACATTGACAATAAAAATCCTTACAAAGATATTTAAAAAGTAATTCCATTGACTTAGCACCAAAAAGATAAAAATACTTAGAAATAAAGTTAACCGAGTAGAAAACTTGTCTGTAGAAATCTAGACAACATATCAGACAGAAATAAAAGAAGTTACAAGTATGTGGATGGAAAGGACATCCCACGTTCACGGACTGGGAGAGTCACTGCTGCTAAGAGGTCAGTATCACCCAAAGCCATCTACAAACAGCACACTCGCTGCTAAAATGCCAATGGGATGTTTTTGCAGGAAAAATCATCTCAAATCATATAATCTCTGACTCCAAACAGTCAAGACTAATCTTTACATGCACAAAGCTGAATGCCACACTCTTCCCCCTAAATCTCCCTGTGAACTACAGTTAGCAAGCAGCCAACAGCAGAGGCAGACTATAAAAGCATTGGGCAGATAAAAGCCCAGAAATCCATTCCAGGGCTGCTGACCAAGTGATGTCCAGCAAGGAAGCCAAGACCACTCAACCGAGGACAGGACATCTTCTCATTTCATTTCAACCGGCCATGGGGGGAGGTGCTGGAGCTCGCTGTCTACTCCAGGCTGGCCTTGAAGTCAGAGATTCATCTGCCTCTGCCTCCTGAGTGCTAGGATTAAAGGCGTGCGTCACCAGCAAAGGAAGGGTATTCTCTTCAGTGGTGTGATAAAGGCTAGAGGTTAACTTCAGGTGAGGCTCTCAGGTATCAAGTGCTAGTCTTCCGTTCTTGTCTGTCTGTTTGTCCACCCATTCATGTATGTGTTTAGAAAAGTCTTCCCTGTACTGGAACTCACTGATTAAGCTAGACTGGATGGCTACTGAAGTCTAGGGATCCCACTCCCCATCTCTCTGCCTCCCAGCACACACCACTGCACCTGGCCTTTTTACATGTGAGCTACCAGGAATCAAACTGAGGCCGCCATGCTTGCGTGGCAAGTGGTTTCCTCAGCAAGCCATCTCTGCTGCCCAACAGTGAGCACTTACTGACCACCTTATCCTCATTCACTGCTGTGCTTGACCCACCAACAGTTACAAGGGAAGAGCAGCCATCTGCTACGTAGGTACAAGCCTGCCAAACTCCACTCAGGCTCCTCTAGGTCTCACTCACGTCCAATTATTGCTACATTCTGGTGGCCATTTAGAGTTGTTGCTGTGTTCTGAAAATAGTTCTGGGAGTAAAACACCAATCATGTATTTTTCCCAAATCATTAACATGTACTAAATACCTTCCAAATACATTCCCATTGCTTCTTCTTTGCCTAAGACATACAAGTAGAAAAGGGATGGAATCATTTCTATCCATTGCAATTAGCACACAGAGATAGGACTGATGTTTAGTTTCCAAAGGTGATAGCCAAGTCACATGTGGCAACTAACTGCAGTCCTTCCCACCAGAGCTCTAAAATTACGGAGACTGGGGCTGGGGAGTTGTGGTTAAGAGCACAGGATGCGTTTCTAGAGGACCCGCACTGGATGGCCAGCACCCACACGGCTCACAACCATCTGTAACTCCAGCACCAGGGAATCTGATGCCCTCTCCTGGAATCAAACTGAGGCCGCCATGCTTGCCTCACACACACAACTGGGCACACACACAGTACACTGTCATACATACAAATAAACAAAAACGTCATATGAACAAAATAATAAAATTAAAGTAAAAATTTAAAAAAGCATCAAAACTGATCAAGGTATTTTTGTTATTTTTATCTTAAGGTAAATATGTGGCAATAACTTAAAAATCGTGCCAATGCTTTTATAAGTGAAAAAATCTACCTGTTTATCCAAATAAAAAGCTCATTTAGATCTTTTGGGAATCAAACTCTCGTCTCTCCTCCTCCTCCTCCCCCTCTTCCTCCTCTTCCTCCTCCTCTTCCTCCTCCTCCTCCTCCTCTTCTTCTCTCTCTCTCTCTCTCTCTCTCTCTCTCTCTCTCTCTCTCTCTCTCTCCTCTCTCAGTTGAAGGTGAAGCTAGACACTGCACAATAAATTTTGTTAGGTTGGTTCCTTGGGATGGAGTCTGAGCTCTGCAGGTGTCTGCCGCTCACTGAGACAGCCTTGCATTCCCTGCAGACCATCTCAGTAGGGCATCTCAGTGTTTACTTCATTATTCTGAAAATTTCTCCACCATCATTTCCTAGACATCAATGGCTCTGTGATGAGTTTCTGTTGTTTTGCAGTCTAAAATTATTCTATTCAGAAGAGAGCTCCTCAGTTTCATTATGTTCTCTCAAGGCTCACTCCAGGCCCAAGACATGAGAGGGCTGTGCAGCGCATCCGTGCCCCCCACTTTCGTGTTATTTCACCAGTGGTGACTGTTCCAGAACAGGAACGAACTCTAATTGTCCCCCTCTGTAGTCCCAACTTCAGCGAAGCTCCTTGAGCTGACCACATCTACTTCCATGGTCCCTTCTCTCCTTCTGTGTTACTTTAAGAAAGTGATTTCTAGCTTGCTCACTCTGCAATCTCCATAACTCAAGCTACTAAGTGTATCATCAATCATCTATGTGGAAATAACAACAGAAAAATTGGATCACATATGGGGTTGACAGCTGACGCGAATGGCATTTCAGATGTCAACAGAACTCCTTTTCTGAGTAATTAAACGAATGTGAAACTGACTGTGACGTGGAACTCAGTTTCTCCCAGGTGGGTCTCCAGGCAGCTCCATTCTAGAGTCCTGTCCCACCGCACAGATCTGAGGATCTCAACCCCTTCTTCAGGTTGGTTTCAACCAGAGATGATGAGCGGGATTTGCAAGACAGAAGAGTATCAAGTTCATTTCTTGATATTCCACCAATTTCCCTGACACAGCATAACTTGAGATTTTGCAATTCACTGCTCAGAATAAGGGATGGAAAAACAGCCACTCGAAGCCTTTCACAGTGACTCATCCTACTGGGAAAACCCTAAAGAGGCCACGCAGCAGATTTTACTTTAATCAACTGCTTTTTTAAGGAGTCTCTATCAGTTCGCAAATTCAACCTGAACTTGGATGCAAATCATGTTAGAAAGACTTACTAATGATCAAGGATAAGGCTCTTCGAATCTGTGTGTCCTTGATGGCAATCTTATGGTACGCTGTACCAAAGTAAAGCTCAGGGGGAAATGGCACAGTCACGGCAGGACACAGTCCTAAAGCAGATGTGGTATTTATGTGGGGAGTCTTCACTCACCGAGAGTGAGAAGTCTCAGGCTCAGACAGATTTTTCCTGAAATGCCCCACCCAGCAAGGAATCTTGATGTGCAGGGAACCTGTGAAAACAGGCTGAGCTAACATGCAGCTGATGTCATACTGAGAATGGGAACAGAAGTGCTCTGTACTATGGGGCCCTGCCAGTTGCTTCTAAATACAAGAAGGGCAGAGTCACCACAAGGCCTCCTGTCTGTCCCGCATGTGAGAAAGTGGTCTTTTAAAGCTATGTAGCTTTTGAACAACTATGTCCTCCTTTCTGGAGATGTGGGCCTTTTAATTCTAAAGACCTGTGTTTTAATTTGTACAGTGGACATCTTAAAAAGCTTATTGGATATCTGGGGAGAACACTGATAAGTCAGTACCTGAGGTTCACAGCTGAGAAGACTTGAGTAACAACAGGTTAGAGAATCTAGGCTTTGGAAACAGACCTTAAGGCTACAGAGGCCCAGGAGCTGCAGTTTAGTTCTGTACTGGGTAGGTGGCTCTGTATGTGCCCAGTAAGGGACAGGAGAACTGGGGCTGACAATGCTTCTAGGAACTATATGGGACCTAGAAGTAGCATGTGTGTGACCACGAAAAACTGGTGCTTCAGATGACAAACCTGTGGGATTCAACTTGGGGGCTCTTCCTGCCCCAGGGAAACTTGTACCTGCGACTACAGATGGGACTGAGGTTCTGCATTCTCCACTATGCCACACAGCCACAGCTTCCGCTTGGGCAGTCTCCTGCTTCTGCAGCCCGTTAGTGAAGCCCAAGCGCTGTGGTGTTTGTCACAGCCCTGGCCTCACTACAGACAAGGAAGCCTGTCCTGAGCCTCCCAGTCCCAGTGTTTCTCATGAAGACATTTAGAAAACCGTGGGACCTGGAATTGACCCAAGCTATACCTGCAGTGTGTGCTCTATCACAGACAGGACCAGGGCCACAGATGCACACAGTCCTGCAGTGTGCGAGCTCTCTGGACTCTGTCCCACAATGCCATGTGTTATTATCTCTTGATTATGAAGATATAAAACTGCTTTATCTCTCGAACTGATTTCTATTTACACAGAAAGGAATAGGACTGTCGCTGGTTTTCAGGGACACTAGTCCAGGCCCTCATGGTTCAGATGCTCAGTATGTACAGATAACCCATGCACACCCTCCATAGCCTCCAGTCACTGAGATTACCTAAAATCATATAAAGCCACAACACTGCTCCATTTGTGTCAATTCAGCATAATACTTGATGCATAGCAAATGCTAATTTTGTCTTCTAGAAATTTCTGGAATTCCTTTCCGTCAGGTATTTTCAATCCATGGTTGGTTTATCTCAAGGCTGTAGAAACTATAAGTGCAAAGAGTCCACCATCTTCATCACAACATCCAAAGACAGGCTTTGTCGGGGTTTGACCCCAGTTTTGGAAACTGTGTTCCTAACAGCCGAACTGCTTGTGGTTTTAGGGGATACACATCACAGCACCACTACCATGTGTTCACTTGTATCATATGCTGGGATTTATGCAGTATATTACAGCCTCCTTTAATGTATTCAACATCCCATACACTACTGAAGACATGGACACTGGACACCAAGACGTGCAATTATTCGATTTACTTATTTTTATTTTTGGTCAAGTTCCGATGTGTTTTAGCAACTTTGTTAAGAAGATTGGGGACTGTTTGTTTTAAACAAGATTTTATTAATTTAATCATATGTATATGTTTATGTTTATGTTGCTGTGTGGGTGTGTGCACATGAATGTAGGTGTCCAGAGGCCACAAAATGGTGTCGGGTCCCCTGGAGATGGAGTTCTGAGTGGCTGTGAGTCACCTCACATGGGTTTTAGGAACTGAACTCGGGTCTTCAACAAGAGCAGCATACATTGTCGTCTCTTCTATTTTTTAACTCTACTCAGATACTGAGAATGGCCAACTGCCTTACAAAGCCCTTCCAATTCATTGTCTAACCCTGAATGGCTAGGAGGGCAGGCTTCTATAGCCTTGACTGGAGGTGGGATTTCAAGATACAAAGTGTTAGCCAAGGCATTTGGTCAGGGTACAGCCCGTGTACTTAAACGGGAACTTGATTATTTTGACACTTCCCTGACCAGGGCAGCCTGGCCCATGCTAACAGTGTCGTGTTCTTTGGTTCCTTCCCTTGCCAGCCAGGAGTCTCCCTCTGTCAGGATCACCCCATTTTCTATTAACACAGAGCAACGTGCTGCAACTTCCTGCTGTTAGAGTGCATGGCCCTGTCACTCTCTACTTGTGTGCAAAAGCTTCTCATCTTTTACATCCAAATCTCTTCACAGCAGCAGCTTCTAACTACATACTATAGGATACCTCACTGCCAATCTCATTTCAGACCATAAAGGGGGAATCATAAACTGTCTGCCATCCAAAGAGGGTGCAGGTCTGGTGCCATCAAGAGTCATGGCTCTAGAACGCACAACTACAGTCATACCAGGCTCCCCCAGAAACTGACTGCTTATGAAAATCAGGACAGACTCCTAGAGTCTGGGAGCTGTCTGTCTGCTTACTCACCCTGGGGGAGCAGAGCCCACAGCCCTGAAATGGTTATGTGCAAGACACAAGAGCTCCCAGGAAAGGCTGGCCTGCTGTCACAGCACAGCCACCAAGAATTCTGCCCCAGCCAGTGTGGGTGACACTCAGGCTCCATTTCCAAACTGACTGGTTTATGGGAGATAAACGTTCAGTGCTGCTGTGTCTCCCATGATTGCTCCCCAACCCTCCTCGGCCCAGGGCCGGCATGTGGAAAGCACTGATGGGAAAGACTAAACCAGAGTTACACTGTTTATGGGAGGTAGAACTGAAGTCGTAAGGCTGTTCTGGGGTGCCTCAAATTGGGTCAGTAGGCATGCCTACAGCAGCCTACAGCAAGTGAGGAATGGGAGTTTTGTAGCACTCCCAAAGGCACTGTGCCCTGGCCAGGAAAGGAGACTTAAATTTTATTGTCAGAGAGAGAGAGGAGAGAAGAGGAGGGGAGGGGAGACAGACTGAGACTGTGTGTATCTGTGTGTGGGTGTCTGTGAGTGTATGAGTATGTGTGTGAGTGTCTGTATGTATCTATGTGAGTGTGTATGAATATGTATGTGTGTATGAGCATGTGTATACGTGGGTATGAGTCTATGTGTGAGTGTATATATGAGTGTGAGTATATGTGAGTTCTCATGCATGTATACATGCATGCATGTATGTGTATAATTTAATTATAATTAGTATATTAAATACTTTTTAAAAACTAAGTAGACATATAGATTAACAAGGTTATTAATTTAGAGGTCTGAGGACAATTTTGTGGGTTGGTCCTTTCCTTCCAACTTGCTGTGGTTCTGGGAATCAAACTCAGGCCATCTGTCTTGTGCAGCACACATATCCCCGTTCTGTGCTACCTCAGTGGCCTGCTCTGGTGCTGTTGGTTTCCAGTATTCAGTCATGTATCAAATCATGTATCATGTATGAGTCAGTATTCAATCACGTATCCAGTGATCTCTGGCAACTTTTGAGTGAGGGCTGCTGTCTTCGTTATCGTAATTTCTATGTTCTTGTCTTGTTGGTTGTGAGCCTAGCCTTTAACCGCTGAGTTATCTCTCCAGCCCATGTCTGTGGTTCTTAGCATGTCCCAGAGGCACAGGGTTACTGAAATGAATGAGAATTCTGGCTGTTCCTGAGGCTCCCTGCCTTCATCTGCAATGGTGGAGACAGGACACTGTCCCTAGCCTGGCTCGGCTGTGCCACGTGCAGAGTCCGGGGTCCTGATAAAGAAAGTCTGCATAGAGGCCTTTGTAGAGCAGACCAACCGGGCTGTGGGCTCTGCACAGATGCCTTCAGGAGGGTGAAGAAGAGGCCTGAGGAAACAGGCTTGCTGTCAACACAGGTTTGCCAGAGGGAGGAGAGAGTGCCTGGTGGGGAAGAGCTTTTAGTACTTCTCAAGCCTCAGAAGACTGCAACAGTACAGAACCTGTGTGCACAGAAGGCCTCTATGACCAAAGTCTTTTCCTACAGACAAGAAGTAAGGATGCCAAGGCCACACAGTGAAGGAGGAAAGTAAGGACAGGGGCCAGAGAGATGGTTCATAGGTAGAGGAACTTGCTGCCAAGCCTGACATCCTGAGTTCAATCCCCGGGACCCACATGACAAAATCAACTCCAAATGTAAATGCCCTCTGACTTGTGACATACACTGACTAAAATAGGTGTGTAATTTAATTATAACTAATAAATATAATACAATTACAATAAATTAAATAAGTTAATAAAATTAAATAGACATATAGATTAAGAAAATTATTTTGACAATAAAATTTTAAAAATAATAAAATGAAAAAGATAAAGTAAGGATTTTAGAAGCCCAGTGAGCACAGGAAAGCCCCCAACAGCCTGGGTACTGTGGACTACTCTGGTGCACGGTAGGGTAATGGCAGTGGGAGGGAGGCTGGGAAATGGGGCCAGAGCACAGGAGCTCTTACATCAGCCAGGATCTGGTGGTTTGGGGGGGAGTTCCTGAGTGGCAGGAAGTGGTTCATGTATGCCTGGAGAACTCACCCCAACAACAGATTTCTTCAGTGGATTCTCTTCTGTAACTGTTACAGGCTCAGCAGTTGAGGGTAAGTACTGTCCTTGTTCAAAAGCCAAGCTTGTTACCCAGCATCCAGCCCAGGAAGCTCATAACTACCTGCGACTCCAGTTCTAGGGGAACCTGATGCCCTCTACTGGCCTCTGGGGGCACCTGCACTCACATGTGCACATACCACCCACATATACACTCAACTAAAAACCTCATCTCAAAAAATAGACTAGAAGTCTCTCTCATTTTCTTAGCCTCATCAAAACCCCACTAACTTCACACAGCTTCACTCCACTGAGTTAGAGGAAGAATGTTATCTAATTGACGTGGCCATTAACACGGTGGGAGGGGCTCCAGAGGATGCACACTGGAGGTGCATCCTTAACTGTGATCTGTACAACTGAGTGTGTTACACATGCGTGCATGTGGGAATGCACTCATGCCAAGGCTCTGGAGGGTGGGTACTGATGAGGGATTATGAGTGGTGACAGCCACACCACTGAGAGGAAGAAGGCAGGAATCGATGGACGACTTCCTTCACTAACGTGTCACACACCACTTTTGTCTCTGCATCTACACATTTGCCCAGACTCTAGAAACAGCGCTGAGTGGCCCAGACCACCCACGACACCCATCCCCTCAGCTTCCTGCCGTCCTGTGATCTGACACGGTTGGCAAGGAAGAAGCGTGGACCCGAGCAGCTCAGGATCTTCTAGTTTGATTTTTCCCAAGGACGTCTATGGTTTGTTCCTGGGGTCAACAGACTTGATGAAGGCTAGCACTATAGTTTCTCTCACACCTTCCTTTTGCTGAAATTGTGATGTACAAGCAGCTACAAGCCAGTGACCATCACAGGAGTGTGGCTGTGTCCAATAAAACTGTATTTGCAAAGACAGACAGAAAGCCGGACGGCCTGTAGGCCATACTTTCCCAACCCCTGAATCAGAGCCAGTAACCCCCACAGCAGTAAGCCTAATCCACATGGATGTACTCTCAAACACAGTCACGTCACCCAGGGCTCCATAGCATGCTCTATACCTGTGCCGAGCACTGAGGGTCTGAACACACATCAGACATACGTACACGCAAACACACAGACATTTTTATCACAAAATAAATGCCATTTTATAACATAAAGTGGAAAAGGAAAACAGAATTCATAATCTCAGCTATGTCTTCTTTCTCTACCAAATCCTTACTTATTTGTGCACACTTGTCGCTGGTGACTGGTTAAGGACCAATGCCCACACTGTTTGCCATGCTTGGGTTGAATGAAGAATTCTATGCACCCTCAGCATAGTCTTTAATATGCCTACTATTTTAGTAATATCCACATCCAGAGATTGGTAGCAATACTGTCACAGTAAGACCTACAAATGTCAAAAAAAGGGGGGGGCAGGAGAGGGGCAGGACGAAGCTCATTGGCAGAATGGCCGCCTGGTGTGCGTGCAGCCCTAAGTCTGCTCCCCGGCACCACGTAAAGTGGACATGGTGAAGCATGCTTGTCACCTCACCACTCAGGAGGGATAGGGATGGATCAGAAGGACAGTCTGGATCTCTGTTACATAGCAAGTGTGAGGCTAGCCTGGGCTACATGAGACCTTGTCCACAAAAGTAAAAAAGATGGCGAGCGAGCAGGGGATGAGCTGGTGCTATCGGGGAGGGAGGAGACTTAGCATCCGGTATGGCTTCTGGAAATGACGAAGCTCACTGGAGCCCCCAGATCCTCCTCAGCGTCATGTCTGCCCCCTTTCCTACCAGCCCTCCGATTAAAAGCCTCTAGGACAAAATTAGGAATCGACTGTGGACATGGCATCACAAGCACACGATGTCTCAGGGACAGTAAGTGGACGCCCAGCCCCAGGAGAAAGCACTGACTCACAGCACGGACCAGACAGGAGAGGGGAAGCAAAGGCAGAATAAACCACTCACACATCATCAGCTGCTACTCAGGCAACTGCAGCCTCGACCCTGCATGTCTGCCCCTAACTGGGTATCCACCAACTCCTCTCCCTGATTCAGCTTAAACCACATCATGCCTCACCTCTCCTCAGCTTCCCCCAATCTCCCCAGATCTTCTCCTTCAACTGGATCACTCCTGCCTCATCGTGAAATTCAGACGGCGTTTCCCCTGTACAGTGTCCTCTGGCTGGGCTGGACACAGTGCACCTGCTGGTGCACACAGCACTGACACTCTCTCCTGCACCCTCACCAAGTGTGTCTCATCACCTGCCCCAAGGCTTGAATGTGTCACAAAGGCAACACCAGCTCAGCATATGGGCCTGCTGCATCAGAGCACTGAGCTCTGAGAACGGGAGTAACATGAACTTATAAACATGGCCCTGGGCTCAAAGCTGCAAAGTCCCAAGGCATTAGCCAGCCAGCTTTTCCTAGCGCAGAATACCTGACCCAGGATACATATACAGTACTTTTCCTAAAGCTCAGTGCTCTGGAGGTTCAAAGTCCAGGATCAGTTGATGCCATAGTAAGGGGTGGGGTTAGGGGGTGGGGTACACAGTAATACATGAAGGCAGCTTCTAGGAGTAAAGAGTCATATGTCATGGTAGAGGCAGGTTTACCCCTTTTGTGACAGACTTCTCAGGACCTCCAGAGGGTATTAAGAGAAACAACCTCAAGCCTCCAATGACCTCACAACATCTGACTAGGTCCCACCTCCTAAAGGTTCTCCTTCCAAAAATGCCAAGCCTCTAATCATCTTCTAAAGGCTCCATCCCTTCCAACAGTCAGGCCTGTAACTTCAATGGACCTGAGTGACATGAACCACATTCATAGCACAGTGCAAACCTCTTCTGGTCTCTGTGGAAACAGCTCCGAGTGGCTGAGCACCAAGCACAGGCATCTTGTCCTGCATCAGTGCTGTCATTTGCAGAAGGAGCAGTTGTTAGCAACCTCCAACCAGGGTCTTGTTGACACATCAGAAGAAGGTCTCTACTGTGCAGATATTTCTAATCCTCATAGGAACAACATCTGTGTTATATAATCCAGAATGGCTTTAACTGTAAGCAGTTTCTATGAAGTGGCCATTGCACAAGCAGTGCCTACTGATGAAAAGTCTCCTCTTAATGTAGCATGAGAAAATGACCTCTAAAAGTAAGTTATTTTAATGCTAGATAGACAGTGTTTCTTTGCTCATCTGAGGAAAGCATTTTATCAGAAAGGGGAGCATGAGTCATCCAGAAGACAATGAGAAGAAAATGGCTAGCAATCTCGTTCCCTCCTATGTGGACATACGGGACACTCAAACACAGTCAGGAAGTCAATGTGGAGTTTCCAGCAGCCCAATTACTATGGTGACAGAAAAAAAGAATTAAGAGAGGTTTCCTTAAGCATCCCCTGGCCCTTAGATGAAGCTAATACATGCAGTGAGCATTCCATAGAAAAGCCGGAGACTGTCAGGATGGCTCAGGTGGTAAAGGTGCTTGTCACTGAGCCTGAGGAGCTCAGCTTGATCTCCGAGTGCCACGTGACGATACCCACCCTGCCCCCATGCACTAAATAAGTTAATAAAGCGTAAGTAATTAAATTACATATATAAGAGCTATCTGCACAGCAGGGGCCTTCTGCCTGGTGCTGAAGTAGTGGTGAGGGCATCAGCACTGAGCTGGCACAGCTTTCACTGTGTTCACAGGCCGTGTCAGGTTCCTGGGACCTTGGATCTTGTCAATACCGGGGCAGGGGGAGGAAGAGAGGGAGACAGGGAGACAGACAGACAGACAGACAGCCCGACAGTATCTGTCTCCTGTATCCCAGGATGGCCTCATTCACTATGGAACCCAAACCAGCCTCAAGCCTTCTGCTATGGATCCCTCTGCGCATACTCCAGCATGCTGGAACTGAATGCATCCACACCATACCCAGTTAAGTGGTGCTAGGAACTGAATCCAAGGCTTCATGCACAGTGGGCAAGAACTCAACCGAGCTACATCCCTGTCCCCAGCTCTCTCCTAGTAACGTTTAACAAGCAGTCACCCTGTGCCACGGGTACTGTTACCACTATTTCGTTTTATAGTCACTGAAGCAGTGTTTGAGAACCTGGAACATCAGCATCCACAAAGGGCAGGGCCAGGCCTGGAACCCCAGCTCTGGACGCCAGTCTCTGACTGACTATGCAGCCGCGCCTCCCAGCACGTGGATGAGAGCAGCACATGTTGGAGGCGGGAGGAACTCGAGGTCTTTCCACCATCCAACACAGCAGATGGAGCAAGGGAAAGCTGACAGGATAATGCTGTCAGTCATCCTGCCTTCTCCCCCTCATCCCAACAGCACCCTTGTAGCCATGCTGGAAACAAGGCCCGGGCCAGCTGCAGATCTCTAATACGTGAGATCCAAGTCTGACTTAGGACACGGTGATGGACCCTGTGGATGCTAGAGTCAGTCTCTGGCTGGGGAAGAGCAGTAAGACATAAGAGGGGGGTGTGCGTGAACGTGTGCTTCACAAGCACACATTACAGTATTGTTCCTCCCTTATTCTCTAAGCTAAACACTGCTGGTCTTCTTCCCTACAGAAAAACATCCATTCACGATGCTCTGTGCTCTATGCAGAGCACCAGCCTTTCATCTGCCCTCTCGGCATCCCATAAACCTGGGCAGTGCTGCTCCACCTTCCTAACGCTGTGACCCTTTAGCACAGTTCCTCCTGCTGTGCTGACCCCCAGCCATAAAGTTATTTTCACTGCTAATTCATAACTGTAATTCTGCTACTGCTATGAATCGTAATATAAATATTTTGGAGACAGTTTTGCCAAAGGGGTTGTGACCCACAGGTTGAGAATCACCAGCTAGGTTTCCTGCTTTCAGTGTGACAGCAACATCACCACTTGGTCTGTATAGTGAGTTCCAGGCCAGCCAAGGATGCACAGTGACAGCCTGTCTCAAAAAAAGTTTAATTAACTAATTAATTAAAGCCCATAAGCAAGCAATACCATAGTTAACTTTTAAAAAATCTTCCATCAAAGCCTTTGATGAAGCTAAAATCAAACTCTGTGTGTGTGTGTTAAATAAGACATTCTTAAGTTGTCCTCATTTTCAGACCATAAAGGTAAGAAGAAGCTGACTTAAAAGTAAGTCTGCTGTAGGGCCAAGGTGTGGCAGTGCAAGCCTGTAATCTTAGCCTTGAGGAGGCTGAGATAGGAGGAAGGCTAGCCTGAGCTACAAACTGTACAGTGTCTCAAAAAGTAAACCAGATCTCATGGAAAGTTCCTAGTTGTAAGATACCTGCTTCTCTGCGGGAGTGACTGGGCTTGGTGGAAATCACCATTCTTTAAAGTCTAAGCATTCCCCATTATTAACACACTCTTACTTCATCACAACTACACTGGGGTTCTCTCATTTCAATCTAAACTATGTCTCAAGAAACTATGCGGTGTCCGCCCTTAAACATGCTGAGGACAGCGACTAGGCATCTGACGGCCAGCCCACATTCACGGTAAGCCAGCTTGCTTCCTGAAGCAGAACACCTGGAGCTTTGAGTTCCCAGGGCTTCTTTCACAACAGGGCTTAGATCTTGAGCTTAATTTTTCAAATGCAAACAAAAATTAAAGCAACACACGTGTTTCCCCTTTCATTCTTCTGTACTTTTAAAAATTCCTCTATTTTCTTCTTACTAGATAATTCTTA
Source organism: Rattus norvegicus (assembly GCF_021556685.1). Lineage (NCBI taxonomy): Eukaryota > Metazoa > Chordata > Mammalia > Rodentia > Muridae > Rattus > Rattus norvegicus. The sequence goes on along the minus strand of NC_141551.1, from coordinate 4,032,167 downwards.
AAAAATCGGCTCTCTTGAAAGGCATCAGGACTCATCCTGACTGTAGAAGGATGAGGCAGAGATGGGTGGTCAGAGTTTGGACTGAAATGTTTCAAGTTCCTCTACAGAGCGACAATTACACTACTCAGTCTTTAAATAACGAAAGCACCAGGGTATACAAAGGAGAGCGCCACACAAGGACCTGGCAAGGGTGCTCAGGTCACAAAGGCTGCCGGGGCAGCGTGAGAGCCAGAGTCCCAACCCAGCAAGTGCTAGGCTCGCTGTTGCCTCTAATGCATCAGTCCCCCGAGCCAAGGCGCGGTGGGAGACCAGGCGACAGCTCGAAAGCAGCAGAAAAACACTGGACACCCCTCGGAGGGCAGAAAGTGAGACCAGACTGCGGTGGCAGGGAAGGAAGGGTCAGAGCAGCGGGGGATGGGGTGGGGAGGAGGATGGGGCCAAGGCTCAGGGCAAAGGCTGCAGATAAAGCCTTGGGAAGCGAAGGAGAGCAGGGAAGAGAGCTGCCGCAGGTCACGAGGTGACCACCCGGTGTGCGCAGCCAGGGCAGAGAGTCCGGGAGCCCGGGTCACCTGTATTGTTTGAAAAGCTGATCCGACTCCCTGAAGCCGTTGTTGAGAAGCATGTTGATGCCAGCCAGGGCCAGCTCCGCGTCCTGCAGGGGCGCCGCTGCCGCGTCCGGGTCGCCGTCCTCCCTCCGCCGCGGCCGCTGCTGCTCCGAGCCGGCCATGGGCGCACGAGGCCCGGCGCGGGCCGAGGAGAGGTGCGGGAGGCGGCTGCAGCGGCCCGCGCTCCCCGAGCCCTGTCCGACTTGCCGGGAGCCGAGCACAGCAGCCAGCAGGGGGCGGGGAGGGACGCGAAGGCGGAGCCGCCGCCGGGCTGCGGCGCGGGGAACGTGGGCGCCCGGCCGCCCCCACCCGCCGCCCGGGATTACTCAGCAGCCGGCTCGCGGCCACCCCAGCCGTTTCGGGTGTCTGCGCCCGCTTCGATCCAGGCGTCCGGAGCTGCCTCCGCTTCCTGCAGCCCCTCTGGGCCCCGGAACCCGCCCCATAGGCCCCCAGGCTAGCGCCAGGCTGCGGACACCCACGCGAGGCCCCAATGCCCAACCCTCCGAGATAGGATGGACCTCGGACGCACTGGGAGGGGCGGGAGAGCTTGACTCAGGGTCAGAGAACTCCTGGTCCGCTGCTACTGAGCGCGGCTGGGCACTCAGGTGTCTTTGGCTTGGTCCACGCGTGTCAGAACCCTTGGGAGTCCAGTGCCAGTCACCCCCAACTTCGTCCGGATCCCAGCCAGCCCCCTCCCCCAGGCCCAAAGCAGCCAATCCTCAAGCAGTTGGGCGGCGGGGGCGTGGCCTCCAGAACCCGGACCATTTGCTAGGGCCCACCACCAACATTAGAAACACGTAGAGAGAGGGATCCATATGCTACGTAGCTAAATATTTAAACGCTAAGAAGTAAGCTGTTAAGGTGTGTTCTCAGCACCCTGACGACTATACTTCCAAGCCAGTGAAACAGAAAAGCTGTGGTTTTTATATAAGCAAATGTAAGCAAAACGCCAAGGGTGATAATTTAATCAGAGTCTCACTTCTGACGGTGAGCTAGTGGTTTCTGCATGCACCATTTAGACATAAAAGAGAAATCTGTTTATGGGTTTTAAAAATGTTCTTCTCCCCTTTACTTTAGCAGCTGTTAAACAATACTTTGACAACTAAGGTTGTGCGAATGTCAAATTGGACTATCTTCCCTAAGAACTCGCTCACTTCAATTAGAAGAGACTTAACCGCTAAAGGGCTCAAAACCATTCATACTCAGATCAAGACATTACTCCAAAAATAACATCCAACATTATAGCGAGCTACGTATAAATTACCACACAAGTGCACCGTAATTTAAACTCACCCTGCATGTTAGCTTTGTTACTTGTAGCATTCCTTACAAGACCATCTAACTCCTATCTCATGTTCAGCCATGAAATTGAAGAGGAATGCCCATTGTGGTCAGTGCCTAGCTGTAGCCTTCTCTTTCTCCTTTCTTACAGGATCGCACTATTCTGCTCAGGCTGGCCTGGAACGCCTGGGCTCAGTCACCCGGCCTGACCTCCCACCTAACTAGGACAGCAGGCCCATGCCTCAAGCACAATACTCCATACGACTGTTGTAAAATCACGCTAATTCTCTGAGACTTTCCCCTGTATCCCTGACCAGCCCTGAATTCACTGCAGTCTCCTGCTTCAGCCCTGGGTTGGTAACTGCACGTTCAGATACTATGCTGGGCTAACAAATTCTTAACAAGAAGTTGGAATACAAAATATTAAATAAATACTAAAATAAAAAATGAATGCATGTCTACCTGGAAATGGTACCATCTAATTTAGGAAACATGTCATTTATGCTGAAAGAACTTTACAAATTGACTGTTTAATTTTGGTCTCAGTTGTAAGCACTGTCACTGCCTTCAGTGACATTCAGACTTCAGTTTTTTAGTGTCTTGTAATGACATTTCCAGAAGACCTGAATGGCATCCTTGATAAGAATGGATGCTGAGAGCTATGCATCCACTGTGCCAGCAGAGAGCAAATGACACAGAAGCCAGGGTTTCTTTAATACACTCATGTGTGTATACATTTTGATGGGCAAGCCATTAGGTGTTAGGGACTGCACAGCCCACTAAGTCCACATGAGGCTCCTGGCTTCATAGCATCTATGGCATCAGTGCTGACCAGCCTGGCCAAGGCCTTCCTTGCTCAGACTGCCTGGATTTTGGACAGGTGGAGCCCATCCATCTGAAGTCCTTGCACAATCCAGGCAACAAGAGAGGCAAGCCAAGAGGACAATGTCAAAGTGGGAGGCATCTGTACCTCTCCCACCTAGGGAAGGGGACAGTCTTCTACTGCATTTATAGCTGGGGAAAGGGAGACAAAAAATAAATTTTGAGTTATTTATGACACAAGTTGTATTGGGGGGAGGGTGCAGTTAATAAGGAATCAGAAGGGTCAAAGTTATCCCTGGGGCTAGTTTTCTCTCAAGGGCTGGGCACAATGGGTTCTGCAAACTTCGGGACACTCTTGGACAGTTGGGGTGAGATACAGAAGTTGTCCAGCTCCCCAGCATAAGCAAAGGGAGAAACTCACAGTTTCTTGCAGCACACCTTAGACACATACAAAGCAGGATTTAATCAGACACGCAACGATTAACGCTAGTTTTTGCATTATAAACAGACACTGGCAAACGTGCTCAGTGGTGAGAGATGAGGATTTAGATGATGGCTGGCACTCAGCAGTCGAGTTTGCTCCCCATTATGACACTGGAGGCTCAATCCTCAATAGTGCTCGAAGTAAAAGGGACTCAGAAGCAGGCTCCCAAATCCCAAGAGAACACTTATATAGCTGTGGCTCGCAAGGACACCTAGCGGGTGGGGAATTAGGGTTGACCGCTATCTTTGATAAGCAAGAAGAGCAGGTCACAGTGATGTTTAAAAGGCCATGATGTATACTATACTAACTACATTGAACGGGAAGGAAAATCCAGACTACTAACACTAGCAGTGCCTTACACTTGACATCGTGGGACTCATACACTCTCCTGCAAACAGAGCCTTCAGTGCACTTGACTTCACCAGACAGGACTTGCCCAAGTGCACGTGAGGAGGTAGGGAGAGAAGGAAGGGGAGAATTGGAAGAAACGGCTCACTTCTTCTCTACAAACCCTTAATACTGTTCTGACGGCCAACGTTCCACAGTGCTGCCTCTACCCTCAGTCTAGAAATGAATGAAACTGCAAGTGTTATTTCGTCATGCACTGCCTTGGTGGTGTTGTTACAATAACAGAGACCTCTGACTCAGTCTCCTTGGAGAAACAAATGTACTGGTTCATGTAGGGGGTTTCCAGAGTGAGGGTGTATCCAGAGCTCCAACCCTGTGGCCAAGCACTCAGCTTTTCCCTCCATCCCCCCCTCAGCCATGTGGATGCTTGGTGGCCACATCAGCAGAGTGTCACTTCCCCATAACTGCACATGGAGTCCCCCATTCAGTTAGCCTCCATGATCCATGTTATTTTAGCATCTCCTGGCACCAGGAGATACTGCAACTCGGACAGAATCACATACAAAAGAGGGAATTCTGGGAAAAAGTGGGTAGGGGGTAGTGGCTCAGGTACAGGTGTAATGATCATCACTGCCCCCTTCTTCTATGAGGGAGTGTCCACAGAGCTGCTCTAATTAAGATGGCAATGGCTATTACAACTGGAAGACAGCATTCTACAAAGAATTCTACTTAAGAAAACCTAGTTGTTTCTGAGTCCTGCAGAACAGTTTTGGGTGGAGCCAACAATAGAAACAGTGTCTTTGTTTATCTTTGTATAAATCTGCAATCAGTTCCTCAATGTGGATTTCTAAGGAGGGTAGAAGAGCTCACAGCCTTGTTGCTTGGCTGAGGGTGTGGGTAAAATTGGGTGAGCTGTTAGTAATTAGAAGGCAAGTCAGCTCAAGGCCCAGTACGAGGAAGCTGTGTGGCAAGTCTCTTCTTTTCCTTCTCTCTAGCTTGTCTCTGAGGAGGGGAGTGTGGATGACGTCAGGAGGGTCCACTCTGCTGTCTCTCTAGCTGGATGCATGTCTCTCAAGCAGCCCTGTGGAGCAGAGAAATGACTATAGGACAGGAAGTCATCCCTTCCAGTCTCCTCCTCTTGTGCTGTCCTCAAATGAAATCCCTAATAAACACCAGAAAGGCTTAGCCAGGTGTCCACTGGCTGTCATATTCCACCTCTATAGAATAAGGGAGTACCAAGTGCTCTGGTGGGGACAGAGTGACATGGTCCCTGCCCCAGGCCCTGAGAGGCCCCGGTGTGAGCCTCCACGAGTGTCGATGGCTGAGGTGAGTGTAAGGCTTGTCCGTGTAACGGTATACATGTTTTCACACTCCTCTGAGGAGTTTAGCATTGATGACTCCATGAGAATTAGAAACAGCATGAGTCTAGGAGTTGAGGGTGTGGTTATGTCTTAGCAAAATGATAAATGTTGGAACCTTCAGAACCGTCCTTAAGACTGTGGAAAAGAACCCTAAAAACATGAGTTTGAAAATATGTGATTTCTCAACTATGCAAAAATATAAGGATGTATTGTGAATTATATGAGGGATTTCATGAATCTAAAAGAACAAAGGCAGGCAGATTCCTTAGATCAAGGTCAGTCTGAGACACAGCAAGGTTAGGCACAAGTGTGGTAGAAAGGGTCACTTTGGGACAGAGTCCCACACAGCTAACTTAGCATCTATGTATAACAGAGGCTGGTGGGTCTTGGAGTTATTTTGCAATGTTAAAAGGTATGCTTGCTGAATCAAAGGGCTAGGGTCACAGGATACTGATTCATAAAATAATCAAAAGGGAACCTAGAATAAATGAATGAATTGATACCTAAATAAAAACTGGGCTCTCAGTCTGCAGGGGATGAGCTAGCACAAAGTGATAGCATTTCTTCAGAATTTTCTCTAGTGAGAGCTGAGCTGTCTGGTGTTCTCTGGAGAGCAAAAACAGCTCTTCAAGAATTTTTTATTAACAGGATTTCTGACTTTGTCGGGAGATCCAATAATTTTTATAGCAGTTTTTCTGACTTTGGTCAGAAAGCCCATGTGCTATCCAGATAGCTTTTAGACTTTTTACTAGCAGAGACAGCTGTCTCAACCAAAGAGTGTTTAGAATAGCAAGAAAAGGCTGTCTAGAGAAAAACAGAACACACACACACACACACACAGGGGGGGGGAGCGGGCGCAATGAGATGTTCTTTTCGCCACTCCCAGACACCCCTTCTCTCAAATCCCCTCTCCATGCTGAGGCTGAGGCTGGTCCCTGGCAAGGGAGGAAACTGGAAGAAGCCTGAGTCCTTGCTCCAGCTGGCATGGTACCCTCCATAGCTCAATAGCTCAAGCAGGGAGGGCCCCTTTGCCAGCCCTTGAATGACAGACATGTCATTGACGGGGAACAGTGTGCCTCTTTGCTTCTCAGCAGTATTATCTTGAAATATCCAGCACAAAGAAAATCTATGAGATTGAAAACCCAGATGCAACAAATGGAGATGTTTAAGCCAAACTATTTCTAGTACCAACATTATTGCTATTAGTTGCTATTATTAATGCAGCCCAAGAAAGAAATACTAATATCTTCACAGTATACTAAACATGTAAAAAAATCCACATTTGGATCTGAGCAGTCCCTGCTTTTATAAGCCATCAATATGTTTTCTTTCTAAAGACAGGAAGGTGTCCTAAGTTTCTGGTGGATCTGAGCAGTCCCTGCCTTTATAATCCATTAATATGTTTTCTTTCTGAAGACAGGGAGGTGTCCTATGTCTCTGGCAAGCCTTGAACTTGTTATGCAGTGAGGATGACCTTGAACTTCTGACCCTCCAGCCCCCACCTCCATGTGCTGGGATTGCAGGACTGTGCCACCCACAGGTCTTATTGATACTGAGGATCAAAATGGGGGCACCATAGATATTCAGCTGCCAACAACCTATGTCTAGCCCCATTAATGTTTTTGACTGTGTCTGAAGGGTTTGGTCAGGAGCAGGTAGTATATGACATTGTTCCCTTAGTAGTGTTAGAGACCAACTGGGCCTCATGCATGCAGGCAGGCTGCTACCACTGTGGAAAGTGGCTTTTTGCTGCTGTTGCAATGTCTGAGAGAAATAATTCAAAGGAAATACTTGCCCCCCCCCTTCATGTTTTCAAAGAAATAAATGTTCGCACTAACTGGCTTCCTCTTCCTTCCTCTTTTAATCTAACTGCCCCACCCACCCAGCCTGTTGGACTGTGTCAACCACATTCAAGAGAGGTTCTTTCCCCTACTCATGACTGGAAATATCGTCACAGGTACACCCAGAAATGAGCTATGCCAACTGCCTGGCCGTCTCTCGATATTTAACACACGTGTACCTAAAATATTTTGCACCGTGCTCCCTTATCTTTGTAAGGAAAAGACACATTAGAAACTGAATAGCACCTCACGCATGACATGTGTGGGTGTGTGGGTGTGTGTTTGTGCATGTGCATGTGTTTCTGGGTAGCAGTGCAGGCATCTCGGCTGTACGGTTAAGTTTCCCTGTGATAAGGCGTCAGTTGATCTCTCTTTGCAGGTAATGCCATGTTATCAGTGCAATGCACAGAAATCCTGCAGCACAGAATTCGCCCCTGGTTTCCACAGTATATTCTTCAAGTGTTCCCACTGAATCAGGAACAGGGATGATTGTTAGCAAATCAAGACAACTCCTGTAAGATCCTTGCCCTACGAAAGCTCATACCAAAGAGACTGATGTAGAAAGCCATTCATTTGTTGCAAAATGTGAATAGAATTTAGAAGCAGTTTGATACTATGTACACTTAGCAGAATAATAGCAGTAACTTCATCCTGGGGCCTGTGTATTCCTCAACTATTTGCTCTTGGCTAGATTATGGATAAGCACGTGTCTCCTGTGGAGTAGGCCTTAAAGCCAATCAAAAAGAGCTCATTTGTCCTGACAACATCAGTGCCCTGTAACACCCATGGAATCTTTGTCCTCGGGATGTCTTTAGCCAGTATCACATGGACAGAAGAGTCTATGGAACTGAAAGCAGGCTAGTCACTTTCATGCCCTTGCAGGTAAATGGTTATGTTGTTAAACTCCAGATGGGGCTGCACATTCTGACCTCAATCTATGAATGGGTTCACAGCATGTTTTAACAGTCTGTCCACTCTGAAGCTGGGTGTGGAGTTCAGCGGTAGAGCACAGGTTTAGAGTACAGGAGGCCCTAAGTTCCATCCCTAGCACCAAAGCAGGGGAAGAAGAGGGAAGGGAGGGTGGCTATGCAGCTCCACTGGTAGAGTGCTTGTCTGGATGCACAGAACCCTGGCTTGATCCTTAGAGCTGCATTAAGGGCACTGTGGTGAACACCTGTAACCCTGGCACTCCAGGAGGTGGAGGCAGGGGGCACAGAAGTTTAAGGTTGTCAGCTCTAGGTCAGCATGAGCCAAATGAGACCAGCAGGAGGGGTGTGCTGCTGGCACATGATTCATATGTCTAGTGTTTAAAGGAAGCCCCCTCAGGTGTCAGCAGGGCAGAAGATAAGTCCCACACTAAAGAAGGAAAGACAATGTGGACACTAAGAAATCACTTCACTCCCAAGTCTTGACGTTTATTTTTAAATGTGCTTATAACAGAAGTCTCAGAACATTCTGCTATGTCAGGGCTAAAAATACAAGTTTCTTCACTTCTCCTCGCCCTCCTCACCTTGCCGTCTCCTCGGAGACACAAACAGGAAGAACAAAGGTATACTGTGAGAGGATCAAGAGAAAATAAAAGTGTGGTTGATACCCACAGAGCAAGCCCTAAAGGCCCACACACCACAGGTTCTGGCTTCTCTCTCTACCTCCAAAACCAGCCCAAAGGACAAAGACCCTGTGGGCTCGGGAATGTTAGTCAAAGCCACATTCATTTTAAAGCTCATCCATTAACTTCTTTCTCTAGATTCTTATTCTCCCTGTCCCCTCAGCTGATTTTGTGTCCAGGTCCTGCCCAGGTTAAGACTCCCTCCTTCCATCACACCAGTCTGTCAGTCGTGGCATAGAACTCAGCCCCTTCCTGGAAACCTGTAAGAAGGACTGCCCCACCCACCTCTGCCACATGGGACCAAGCTCTCCTCAAAGTCTCCACCATGCTGTCTCTATGCCTACGGCACTAATAACTTCCAATAATTTCTTACCCAATAGTCCCCCTTGAACCCCAAACCTGAAGCCTTCTAAGGAACAGTCTTATCTCCTTTAGGATTCTGAAAAGGAGGGAGGTCTGCTGTCTAGAAGGTGACTCCCTCCCGCTGTTGAGTAGATTTTCTAGTCCCTTACCCACAGTTCCCGGAAATAAGACGGCCACATGCAAACAGCAGTTCTACTGCTAAGGCCCATTGTTTTCTTTGTTCAACTCAGAAACACATGTAACATGTAAACTATCCATGATTCAAAAAGCAGAGCTCACACCTCAGAGGGAATAAGAAAGTTTATTCTGGGGCCAGATATGAGTGATATGCCCCAGAAGCACACAGTTCTATGTTCCAACACCGACATAGTTCCATGGAGTTAGAGTAACAGAAGAGGGGTAAGTCACAAGTCACTTTGCAAATATACTGTGGAAACAGAGTATCAGTTTGTACACAGTGGAGAAATCTCAGCTGTAGACCTCAGAAGTTATCTGATGGCTCTTAGCCTTTTGGTGGAAGGAGAATTAGGGCACTGTTAGTTAATACATTCCAAAAGGTTTTCAACCTGCAGTCAGGGTCTTAGGTCTGACACGGGGTGGTGGGCATAAAGACAAGAAGTGGCTCTTTAGGGGCTAAAGACAACTAAGAAAAATTGTAATTAGGCTCTGGACCCACAATGTTCCACACTCTGCTCAGTCAGTGAAGTCAAAAGTCAGTCAGCTTCTTTCCGGAAACTCACATTTACAAACTAACTCTGAAAAGGCTCGTTTCACACAGGTGTTGAGCAGAGGCACAGAGGCGCCAGGGGTCACTCAAGAATGATACGAAATACAAATGACAGGTTGTCCCAGATGACTTCAGATGGCTTACTGGTCCAATGCATCATAAAGAGTCCTGGGTATAAGGCATGTGTGTTAAAACTTAAGAGTGTGAAGCAGGAGACCCTGTCCCTGTCTCAAAAGACAAAGCAAAAGACAATCATATCTGACCTTCGGCCAAGACCAGTTGTTCTCAATTGCATTGTTCACTAGGACATAGGCCACTATGTGCCAGCTATGGCAAGAGTGAGCAAGCTCTAACCCAGAGATCTGAGAAGTTTCTAGTCTCGGAGGAGGCAAGAAACACGCGGCAGATGGCTTACTATAAGACGGTCAAATACCGGAGATCTATACTGTGTACTTCCAGGACTCAGAAGACAGTGATTAATCTACTTTAGGGTTTATCAGAGGCTTCTCAGCAGATGCTTGATGAATGTAGAGGCAGGTAGTAAACATATTCCAAACAGAGGGCCTGGCCTGAGCGGTGCTCCAGAAACGCCAGAATCCTCAGAGAGTATAGTTGCTCTGGAGACAAGCAGCCTGAAATGAGCTAGAGAACTGTGAGCGTTTTCTGTGCCTTGGTCTGGGCTACCTGGCCAGGAAAGTGCCAAGAAGATACAGAGGCAGGTCAGCTGGAGACAGATGTTCACTAAGGGACACCAAGACTCTGCTTCTTTCCCTGGGTTGACATTACTCTCCTATAGTGAGCAAGCAGGTGATAGGGTACTCCTTTATTCTAAAGAACTCACTGGGGGGAAGGGGTGGTTCCTTCAGTAAAGTACTTGCCAGATAAGCATGAAAACTAGGTTCAACCCCAAAAAACCCACAAAAGGAGTCTGGCCAGGACTATGACCTCAGCACTGGGAAGGCAGAGACAAGAAGGTCCCAAGGCCTTGAGGGCCAACCAGTCTAGCCTGACTGGTAAGCTCCAGACTTAACCAGAAACCATCTGAAGACCTAAGATGGAGATCAATAGGGAAAGACACCAGATGTTGACCTCTGGGACATGGAGGAGCTGCCTGCAGTAACCATGGCAACCTTGCCTTCAATGCCAGAAGTACTTCTGCCCCTAAGCACTGTAAATACAACATTCTGAGAATGGCACTAGAGCCGCCATGTGTGGCAGACAAGGGCCGCCTTTGTAACAGTTGAGTTTCTTCACCACCCAAGCCCTCACAAGACTAAATGACCACTGGTCAGTCAGGTCAGTCTCTATTGGTGCCAGGAGGTAATAACCATCATTTAAAATCTTGTCAAATAGTAGTCTTTAACATCTATGTCTTACCCTGTGTCATTTAGTTGTCTTTCTCCCCTTAGCCACCATCCTGCATGGTTTTCCATTATAAAAAGGAAGAGAGACCAAGCTCCAGATTCTAGCTACTGTTTAATGGGGATTCTGACTGATTCTGTTTGTATCACATGGCAACCCCTAAACCAATCTCAGACTGGCCACATTAAGTCATCAAGGGAACAAGACAAGGCTGGCATGCCCACTGAACACAGGAACATGGAGGAGAATGGGTGTGAGCTAAGAGATCTTCAGAATACCCCATTGGAACAAAGGGTTCAGCTATAGTGGGAGAATACAAGGCTGGATCTAGAACCAAGGAAGAAGTCTACTGGTTGACTGCAGTGACCATAACCAACAGCGTCAGCATCGATTCAAGGGCCTGAGCTCAACAGTTCTATCTGAACTCAAGCAAGGTAACCTGGGGTCCAGCCCTGCTTTTGCTGGATGACGATCCTGACAGGAACACTGACAAAGTAACCTGCCATTGCACTGCCAGGTGGGATGAGGGAAGTGCCTCCCGGACAGGTGACCAGGGACAAGGCTCATGCAGATATGCTGGCCGGTTCTCACATGTCAGTCTGAGTGACAGCCAGTCGGCCTTTACCTCCCTCTGTGCAAATCTCAGCTTCTAGACAGGGTGGAGAGATATAGAATCTGCAAAGAGGGCTGAAAGTAAAGGTCTTTGCACAAGAGGGTTCGGCTCTGGATGCAGCTCTGGGTAGTTCTGTTGACCCTAATTGAGTTGCTTTGTGTCTCAGCTTCTATCGTGTCACTACCAAATGCAAACAGAGATAAAGTCTATTTAATGTGCAGAAGTGCCATGTCATCCAATGACAGGACTTGTCACTCAATGTGTGGGACTCTGCAATGGAAAACAACAATTCCTTCATTAAACAATTATGAAGAATTTCAACATCGAGCCTGGAGCAGCAAGGACTGAGCCGCATGCTGGAAGCATCTAAGGACAGAGCCCTGGGTGGCTGCATCAGCCGTGTGCCTACAAGGAAATGAGAGTGGCAGTATATCCTAGCTCTATGTGTAGAGCTCAACAATATAGTGGGTACTGTCCATCCACCCATCCATCCACCCATCCACCCATCCATCCATCCATCCATCCATCCATCCATCCATCCACCCATCCACCCATCCATCCATCCATCCATCCATCCATCCATCCATCCATCCACCCATCCATCCATCCATCCATCATCTATCACCTATATCTATCTATAATCTATGAGTCTATCACCTAGCTAACTAGCTAGCTCTAGGTCTGCCTTTTCTTTCCTCCCTCCTTTTCTTTCTTGGCTTCCTAGCACTGTGCTCATTTTCTGTGGTTACCCCTAAAATATACCACAAATTGTGTGGCCTGAGGGGCAGAAATTTACTGTTTTCAGTTTCCTGAGGCCATATTAGGTTTAGACCTCATTTTAATCTGATGACACGGGCAAAGACTCTACTTCCAAATAAGGGCAGATGGGAAGAAAGGTGAATTGAGAGGGGAGAGAAGAAACAGTTAAATCCATCACAAACTCAAAGCCTCTGTCCTACTTCAGAAGCAAGCCTGTGGAGTCTGAGGAGTGGCTTGGGGTGTGCTCTGGTCTGCTCTCTTCTGGCTCTTCATTCACTGTCCCTCCCTCACTGTCCCTCCCTCACTGTCCCTCCCTCACTGTCCCTCCATCACTGTCCCTCCCTCACTGTCCCTCCCTCACTGTCTCTCTCTCATTGTCCCTCCCTCACTGTCCCTCCCTCACTGTCCCTCCCTCACTGTCCCTCCCTCACTGTCCTTCCCTCACTGTCTCTCTCTCTCACTGTCCCTCCCTCACTGTCCCTCCCTCACTGTCCCTCCCTCACTGTCCCTCCCTCTCTCACTGTCCCTCCCTCACTGTCCCTCCCTTTCTCACTGTCCCTCCCTCACTGTCCCTCCCTCTCTCACTGTCCCTCCCTTACTGTCCCTCCCTCTCTCACTGTCCCTCCCTCACTGTCCCTCCCTCACTGTCCCTCCCTCACTATCCCTCTTACTGTCCTTCTCTTACTGTGTCACTGAGTTAGTTTCTCTGCTGCCTGCTCTTGCAATGATCACTGCTTGTTCTCCAAGTCCATCCTCCAGGTCCTAACGTCTCTTACCTCCATATCCAACACATGTTGAAGCTGGGGTCTGATCCTGTAACTTGCAATCAAGAGCTCCACTGCTATCATTTACCCCAGAACTGGATAGGATGCTGCACTAAAGCTCAGCTTTGTGCCCACCCCCAGCTTCCCTCCACTTGTCTCTGGGGTCCTGCTGCTGGCTCAGTGGAGAGACCTGCCTTCCCATTGTCATCCCATCCCTGCTGTCATCAACAAATGCAGCCTCCGACATGGTCAGGCCAGCTGTGCCTGTACCCATTCCATGGGCCTTGTGTGCTTTGGAGCCCAGTCCCTGCCACAGAAATGTTTGCCTCCCCCGACCTGAAGATGTAACTGTCTGTTCTATTGGAGCCCCTTGCTCACCTGTTATCTTAGAACCCCTATTCCTCCTGTCCAACCCTGTCTGTACTAGAAAATTCTGAACAAAGGAATAGTACCAAGAAGCCCAATTCCAACAGCTGATGCAACCTGCCAGCCCACCCAGGTGTGCCCACCTAGGTGTTCAGCTGTACAACATGTGTGGGACAATCCCAGCCCCTGGCTGATATGCCATCACTCCTTGCCCTGGATCTATCAAATGCCCTCACCTCAGCCTGAGTGTGGTACTTCTCTGGTCTTGTTCTCTGGGGCTGTGAACTGGCCTAGGAGCTGTTCCCAACAAATCCACTTTTATACTTTTCCATTGGGCTTGGTTTGGCTTATTACAATGGCAGAGAGGCTTATTATCTGGGCAAAAACCTGTTACCTTCCTTCCCTTCTCCTTACCGGAAGCACTTCCTTGAGGCAACTAGAAGACCAAATGACAGAAACAAAAGGACATCTGACTTCAGAAGAACCAGCTTTGACCAGTGAGAATCAGATGCAGCAGCAAAAAAATCACTTCTGCCATTCTCTCCCTGAATGATTGTTTTAAGACGCGGTGGTTCCACAGGCCCCATCCAGAGAAATTAGCATGACTGACAACAGGTGGCCTTTGTCATCACCCCAGGCCAGCATGTCAGGTATTGCTCTATGTCTGAGACAGCTCTCACTTCTCTGGGATAGAGCCCTCTACTTTAAGCTTGCCTTGGCTCGCCCTCCCATGGACGCCTCACTAGTCTCCAGAGGACTTCTGCACTCTGGTCCAGGAAACCTAGGAGCTTTTGGTAGAGGCTTCAGTCTAGAATGTGGGTAGGAAAGAGAAGAAACCACTTCATCAGACCCATGTACCCATGGCTGTCAACTTACCTGGGGTGCAAACACAGAAAACAGCATAGAACCAGTGGGCTGGGTGTGCCATGAAAATATCAATTATGTCACAAAGCCCTCAGAGAATCAAGGCAACCATCCAAGATGACTCAGGAAGGAGGCTGAGAAACAACAGGTATTTCACGTCAGCAAGTGAAGGCAGCTGTGGAAATGGACACAGGCCGCATGTATACTCAAAGGGTGTGACTTAGTTCCCTATCATTATAGGTTCTCAGGGAGCAGGATAGAGATCAGTGTTAGCACTGTACATAGCTTATCCTTTTAGAAGGCCATGCTCTTCCTCTATAGAACCAGGGAGGTGTGTACAGCTCAAATGCCAGAGCTATACTAGAGAAACAACTCAAAATACAACTTCAGTAAGAGATAGGTATCAGTCATACAAATGCCAACAGATGGTCAGAGATATGCAACACCTTTCTGTCTGTCTGTTTGTCTCTATCCACCTATATCTACATCCATCTATCTATGCATCCATCCATGCATCCATCCATGCATCCATCCATGCATCCATCCATCCATCCATCCATGCATCCATCCATCCATGCATCCATCCATCCATCCATCCACGCATCCATCCATCCATGCATCCATCCATCCATCCATCCACGCATCCATGCATCCATCCATCCATGTCTTTTGCAGGGCTTGGGATGGCACCCAGGGCCTTCTACATGCTGGGCAAGTGCTCCACCATGGAGTTACATCCCCAGCCTGACATATATATAAATCACTACAGCTGCGGCTGCTGCTGCTTCCTCCTCAATTTCCTTCTCCTTTGTTTCTTTTGTTTTCATGGAGGCTCATGAATTTCTAAAAGCATGTAAGTAATTACTAGAGTATAAAACATACAATAAGCAGGGGGTTTCAGAAGGGAAAACAGTTCTGTCAATGACTAGTCCTATGGAATAGCCATGAACAGCCTTCTTGGAACCCAGGTTCCCTCATCTACAATATAGAATATAATGTTCCCTGCTTCCGGCATTATAAATACAAAGAGAGCCAGCATGTAGGAAGAGCCTAGGGCTGGTTGAGTGGCTCCTAAATGAGCACTACTGTCATCATTGGGAACCCCAACTGAGAAAATATTTCTGAGACTGGGCTGTAGGCAAACATAGACCATTTTCTTTCTTTCTTTTTTTTTTTTTTTTTTTTGGTTCTTTTTTTTTCGGAGCTGGGGACCGAACCCAGGGCCTTGCGCTTCCTAGGTAAGCGCTCTACCGCTGAGCTAAATCCCCAGCCCCGACCATTTTCTTATATGTTCTTTTGTGTGAGGCCCAGCCAAGTACGAGTGCTGACACTCCTGGGTTGATTCTGGGTTCCATAAAAATGCAAGCTTAGCAAACTGTGAAGAGCAAGCCAGTAGCAGCACCCATCCATGGCCTCTGCATCAGCTCCTGACTCCACATTCCTGCCCTGTCTGAATTCCTGTCTGAGTTCCTTCAATGATGAACAGTGATGTGGAAGTATAAGCTGAATAAACCCTTTCCTGCCCAGTCTCCTTGGCCATAGTGATCCATCACAGCAATGGCAACCAGCTAAGAGCAAACCCTTACAGCATGTGTACAACCCTGCAGCATCCTGCCTTAGCTATCTCTGTCCCCACCTTCCTCAAAGAAAACAAATGGTTTCTCTGTCCTAAAGTGGTTCAAGGCAAAATCTTTGACATCCAGTTTCTTCCTAGAGGACTTTCACCTATGACCTGAAACACAGAGTTGAAGCCCTGGTCTTCCTGGAACAAAATAGTTCTCAAATGTTTGAGAACATGAAATCACAAATGTCAGTTCCTAGGAAAACCTTGTCCTTGGCAATCTCTGATTTGGGGGACTGAGACTTGGGGCTGCACATTTTACATTCAGGTACACACACACATACACATATACGCACACACACACACACACACACACACACGCACACGCACACACACACACGCACACGCACGCGCGCACACACACACACACACACACACAAATACAGTGCCAAATTTGGCAAGAATATGGAGAAAGTGAATGTCCTGTAGATAGCCAGTACTGATGGAAAACAGTACAGCCACTTCTGAAAACGTTGGCAGTCGTTTCTTTAAAGCTAGGCATATAGTTGGCATGCTGTCCAACCACACAGAAATCTCCAAGTCAACAACCACACGGCTTTATAGTCATCCCAAACTACAGCACACCTAGCAGTAAGATGTAATGAAGTGTTGATCATCACAACGACATGGCGGGCCTCGAGTGCATTATACTGATAAGAAGTCACACCCACTGAAGGATTCCATTTCCAGAACACTTTGGACATGACAGACTGAAAACACCCTGACCAACAGTGCCTTATGGGAGGAAGTGTTTATTTTGGCTTATGCAGAGGGATAGGAGTCCATCTTGGAGGGGAGGCATGGTTGACAGTGACAGACATGAGAGCTAGAACAGGAAGCAGAGAGAAAACAGGAAGTAAGACTGCACAATCAAAGCCCAGCCCCAGTGACACACTTCCTCGAGCAAGGCTCTACGTTAAAGGTTCCACAACTCCCCCCAGCAGCATCACTACCTAGGGACTAAATGTGCACATGTGTAAACTCATGGGGAACACTGGTCATTCAAGCCACCATGTGGGTTGAGGACGACAGCTCCAAGCTGAGTGGGTGATATGTCAAGATGGCGCAGTGCAAAGGAGACTTTCAGGTTGACAGAAGCATTTTGGGTCTTAACTGCAGAAGCGACCATATAAATCTCCCACACAGGGTACTAGAATCAGTGTCCTGAGAGAACTTTGGAACATCCTCAGACTCTGCAATCACTGACATCTGGGCCAGCAGCCGGCAGTGAATCAATCAGGATCTCTGAGGGTGGAGAACAGATATTAGCATTTGCCAAGTTCTCCAGTGATGACTTAGTGCAACCAAGGTCAAGGTCTACTCCTACAAGGCCTTTCGTAGCTTCTGTGAGCGAGCAGCAGAGCCGTGGAGGCACAGCGCAGCAGGCTGTGTCCACTGCAGCAGCACAGTGACAGGATTCTAAAGCCTTGACCCTGGGCCAACTGATACTTCCTAACGGCTGCTGCCTCCCTCAGTCAGTGTGGGCATGAGCCCTGCGTGTCCTGTAGAGAAGCACGTGGATTCAAATCCGGCTGAGGAATGCCCTGGGTAAGTTCTCTTTGCTTCTCCCAATCCCCAGACAAGTACAAAGATCTGTTTGTTTTCTGTTTAAAGTTCCTAACAGATTTCCCAAGCGCTCTTACAGCATCTGCCATTCTCACTGATCACACAGACGCAGTCTGAGGCCTCTGCTTACTGCAATCGTCTCTGTCTTACCTCAGAGGAGGGCACTAAGGACAAAAGCAAGGTGCTGTTTAGTGAAAAAATATGTATTTACATTTCTTTCTATGTCTCATGCCGAGATACCTAAGGACTGATAATGAAAACGTTCTGCATGGACAGATTGTGTCCCAGTTTTTTTTCATTTTTATTAAATTGGGTATTTCTTATTTACATTTCAAATGTTATTCCCTTTCCACAGCCCCCTAACCCCTCTCCCTCCCCTTCTATAAGGGTGTTACCCTCCCCATCTTCCCTTATCTCTTGCTGTTTTCTTTCTACAACTTCAGAACCTTTTAGGAATTCACAGACCTAATAGCATAAATGTTTCCCCAAGAGACAGGAGAAATGATCCAGCCATTAAGGCACCAGCTGAACGGTCATAAAGACTGGATTTGGATCCCAGCACTTATGTAAGAGGGCAAGCATCCTGCAAGTAACTGTAACTCCAGCTCTGAAGAATTAGATAGAAACGTTCTCCTCCACATGTATACCCACACATCTATGTCATGTACAGTCATGTACACACATACATATATATGTGTGTGTGTGTACAAATATATGTATATGTACATATATGTGTATATAAACAAATGTGTGTATACATATTTATATATACATATAAATATATATACAAATATATGCATATATAAATATATATTTTTAAGAGAAACTTGCCCAGCCAAGTCTCAGACAGAAAAACCGTGTTAATTTTAGCAATTTGCTTCTGACTGATATGAAGCTTTCTATTTGACAATCAGTGTCATCACAGGATCCCTCAAAACACACAGCAAATGGAGTTTTTTTTTTTTCTAACCTGGTTCCCAAGATAAGTGAACTGGTTGTCGTTTAATTTTTAAAAGGTTTTTGGCTTTGATTATGCTGTGCAGTGTAACAATTACCCAGAATAACCACTGCTAATTGTGGCATTCTTCAAATATTTATGGGAAGTGAACTTTGACTTCCTATTTCACTCACAGCAGCAAAAGGGGAATGGGGGATTCTATTCCAACATCACATCGGGACAGCTGTGCTCTGAGCTTCGCACGAGTCTTAACAGAAATTCATGGTGATTTCACTTTTGTCATTTTCATACATGTCAAACAAGTACAAGTTCAATGTCCACAAAGCAACTGTCTACTAAGTCACTTGATGTATAAAGGAGGGCTATGGGATGGGGACACAGCTGAGCAGCATAGCAAGTGCCAGGCCCTGGGTTTGATCCCCTGCGCTGCATAGACAGACAAAGGTCAGGTTCTAACTCTTTTTGGCAGTTGTGGTTATGGATACTACAGGAGTTTGTTGAGCATCTGTGGAAATGTCATACCATAGCAGAGAGTTTATGTTAACGTAACATTAATGGATACATTTGTACCCAATCCTCCTTGGGAACCTTTGACATGTCATATTTGTGTTAAAAATTTTAGATGAACTTTCCACAAATGGCACAGACCAAAAAACCTCAAAACAAACAAAAACCAAAAACCAAAAAAAAAAAAAAAGTTTTCATGGCTCATAGAAATTCACAGTGAAAACGTCCTTTTTATTACCTTCAAAACTAACTTCACATATGTACAGTGTGCAGACTGAACCTCATCTTCCATAACCCTAATAGCAGCACCCCATGCCCACAGCTCCCTCTCTCTGGGACACTGTTGTCTGTTTGCTTTGTTTTGTGGCCCACCAAGGTTAGCCAGGGCCTTCTGTATGTCCGTGGGCTTGAAGTTTACTGTGGGGTGCTGGTGAGCTCAGCAGAGGACACACAACTAAACACAGTGATTCCCCATCCTAGACTCTAGTCTGAATGCATTATTTCCCTTATATATCTTGTCTATATTATATCCCAAAGCTTTTTATCTCTTTTGACTCAGTTTAGAATTTTTTATTGGATATTTTTAATTTACATTTCAAATGTTATCCCCTTTCCTGGTTTCCTGTCCATAAATGTCCTATCCTATAACCCTTGTCCCTGCTTCTATAAGGTTGTTCCCCCACCAAACCACCAACCCCTTCCCAGCTCTCTCCCCTGACATTCCCCTACACTGGGAGTCCAACCTTGGCAGGACCAAGGGCTTCTCCTCACATTGGTACCAACAAAGCCATCCTCTGCTCATATGCAGCTGGAGCCATGAGTCTGTCCATGTATACTCTTTGAGTGGTGGCTTAGTACCTGGGAGCTCTGGTTGGTTGGTATTGTTGTTCTTTTGGGGTTGCAAACTCCTTCAACTCCTTCAAATTTAACCTGTCCATTGATGCCAAGACAGAAACCTCAAACGGAATTGGAAACACCAATTCCTCTTGATAAGTCATTTGTCACAACAGTGGTTTGAGACATCTCAGGGGCAACCACAGTACTTGCCTTTTCTTGGCTGGAGGCAAGATTGCTCTTCCAAAAGACAAATACAGCTGTGAAAGGGCCAGAGGCAGGGAGGGAGCCAGGCAATAAGCACAAACTCTGAAACAAAGCCGTCATTTCTCCTCTGAAGATTGAGCTGACATTCATGGCTGTGGCTGTGGCTGTGACTGTGGCCGTGGCCGTGGCTGTGGCCGTGGCTGAGGCTGAGGCTGAGTGAGGTCAGACTCTGCAGCTGGCCCTTGTGTGTCCAGGAGCCACGCAGTCACCTGAAGTGGCTGAAGTGGCTGGCAGCAGGCTCTGGCAAGTTGCAGTGACTCAGTAGCTCCGGGGGTGGGGGGGAGAGAGAGAGAGAGAGCGCGCGTTCAGGCCTTGCTTGTCAGGCAGGTTGCCCCACTCATAGCCTGACAATGTCAAGCCGGCATAATTACTACTAAGGCACAGCACAGAAAAGCAGCTACAATTAGAGGGCACTGGAGCAACGCCTTTTTTTGTTTCTGGAGAGAACTGAAATTACCCAGCAGCTTTCTCTGCCACTTTGCATCTGTAATCTTTTCAACTTATTGTAATGTGTAATTGTGCACTTATTTTTAAATTTCCTTTCTCTACAGCTTTGGAAAGAAAGCACCACACATCTGGTTTGATCACTACTGCACACATACACCTAGGACATCACAAATAAATGACTAAATATGGCCCCTATTTTAAGACCAGGTAAAGACAATTCCATCAGCTACACAACGCACTGCAGAATACAACTTGGCTCCCTTTGTTATCATGTGCTAACTGGGAGCTGTGGCTTGCTGCCACCCCCAAGCCTCATTTGACTATCCACAGCACAGGATGAAAAACCATGGTGAAAAACCAAAATGCAAACTGTGAGGTATGGCTCCCATTAAACACGCACCGTTTTGTACCACTGTACAACAGAAACATTGTGGGGCTGGGAGATAGCTCACCTGATGAAGTGCTTGTCTTGCTGTTCTGGAATAGTTTCCTCCCAGATTAAAATGTTCCATCCTGCAAGGAAGCTCTTTCAGCAGGAAGGCAACCAACTCAAAATAGCTTTAGGAAGTCCCTGAAATCAACCAGATTCACTAGGTCCCTCCCCTCCAGAGTAAGCAATAAAAGCTGAGCATTCCTCTCAGACTGAATGAAGCTAAACTGCAAAGAAGACTCAGAGAAGAGAAAAGCTGAGACCAGACCAGCTGACCGCAAGAAGCAAGCACCAGCCAAGCTGCCTGGAGCGGGGTTTAGACCAACTGAGGCACCTGAAAAGGTCACTTTCTAACACATTGAGCTGCCTGCAAGCTGTGCAGTGTGCTCCAGGCTCCCAGTTCTGTGAACTGTCACCCATCCGGGAGTGGGTTGTGGTGACACAGCTGCCCTTGAGTTGTCCCTAATCATGTAAGTGACCCCTCACCCATACTTCTGTAAGCAACCCCACAAAAACACATTGTTCACTAAGAGTCACTTGAGTGGTATACTTGGGTATACTTTGATGTGTCATGAGTTTCCTATCTGGGGAGAGTAGGCATGTGTATTGTTCCTTTCCCCCAGGAAAAGTTTTGTCCCACAACCTTGAAAGTACAACGACCTCCATTCAGTCCCCAGAACCCACATCACAAAGTGGTGTGTAGCAGGGAGCACTTGCAATTCCAACACTGGGGAAGAGGAGACAGGCAAACTGACCAGCTGACCTAGACTACTTGGTGAGCTCAGGCCAGTGAGAGACTGTCTCGAACAAACAACTTGGACATCACCTGAGAAGCAATACCTAAGGCTATCTGTCCTCTGGCCTCCACTCACAAGCACACACATATATGTGCACACATGTAAACATGCATATACACATAGATATACATGCAAAAGCACACACATATGCATACACACAAAGGGGAAAATGGACACACTGTGGGTAGGACCATCTGTATTTGCTAACAGATGGATGGCCACAGTACTTCAGTTGGACAATAGAACTTTCAAACATACTTTCTTCTATTCACTGAGACCTTAGTCAGCCAAGTTAACTACACAATCATCTATGCTTACAATGAATTTCTGAGTCAAACCTGGGGAAAATGACACAGTGACCTATTTGTGCTTAGAATATGACATCATGTCCACAGAGGCAAGACTCTAAAACAGAGGTTCTCTACCTGTGGGTTGCAACCCCTTGAGGACTAACAACCCTTTCGCAGGGTTTGCCTAAGATCATCGGAAAACATAGATATTTACACTTACGAGTCATAACAGTAGCAAAATTACAGTTATGAAGTAGCAACAAAAATAGTTTTATGGTTGGGAGTCACCACAATATGAGGGCATGTTTTACAGTGTCACAGCATAAGAAGGTTGAGACCCTTCCCAGATAACCTCAGCACTTCCTGGGTTCTGGGAAGACCTGCACCTAGCTCCTGTGTAGCGACAGGGAACACGCCACCCAGACTGAAAAGCAACTAGTTGACATGCTTTGACTATGTGTAAGTCAGGAAAGCCATAGCCGCCATCAAGATGCTGAACATATGCATCATCACCTCAGCAGTTTCCATAGCTGCTCTGTCATCCCTCTGTCCCATTGTCCCCAAGCCCTAACCTGTCCCCAGATGCCACCCATTTGCTTTGTCGCTGTAAGTTGGACTTTCATATCAATGGACTCTTACAGGACAGACTCTTTACAGTGTTCGTATGGCTTTCTTTCAGCATGAGCATCGAACCTGGAGCACGGACTGATAGCTTACCTCTATTGCTGAGCAGTGCTCCATTAAACGGATATATTACAGCATACTCATGTATCCATGGCTCTCCTTCAGTTTTTCCTTTTACAGATAAATCTGCCTTGGATGTTTAAGCATTTGTATCTATAGACATTTACATCCTTTCTTATGGTTGGTTATCAGGGTGAATAGATTATATGATCAATACATGCGTATCTGCCAAAGAGCCTGCCAATCATCTTCCTAAGTGAATCATTTCCATCTCCAACAGTGGCACAGAAATTTCTATGCTGGATTAGCTGGACATCCAAATGCACCAAGGCCTGGCATGCCCAAGAGGTGTGCAGTGCCCACCTCGTAGGGTCACTCTCTGTATTTCTTTTGGGTAATAATGTTGAGAACATTTTCACATACTTAACTGACATGAAAAACATAAGTGAATTTGTCTGTTCAACTCTGATGTTTTGGGGGTTCGATTAAAGTGTGCGTGTGCGTGCGTGCGTGCGTGCGTGCGTGCGTGCGTGTGTGTGTGTGTGTGTGTGTGTGCGTGCGCGCGCGAGTGCAAGTATCTGAAGAAGCTGGAAGAGGGCACTAGATCTCCTGGAACTCAAGTCACAGTTGGTTATGAGAAACCAGATATGGGTTCTGGGAACTGAACTTGGGTCCTCTGAAAGAACAGCAAGTTCTTTTCATCACTGAGCTAGTTCTCAGGCCCCTACCTATTGCTTTACTGCACTGAGAGCTATTACATATGCTGTTTACCGTCCTATCTTCAGACCAACAATTTACAACTCCTTCTCCCATCTGTGCCTGCCTTCCCCCCTTTCAATGAGAATAATTTCGATGAAATGCAGTCAGTTTCTTTTCTGAATAATTTGGTGTCACAACTATGCAACTTTCCTTTAATGCAACCTTAACTTTAAACAAGTGTTTTCCTGTAGGAGTTACACAGTTAGGCTTTACTTTTAGATCTAGGGACCATCTGAGCACATGGACATCATTGTCCTGCTGCAATTGCTGTGTGACATCACTCCTGCCAAGCTGTGAACAAGCACGGACTTGGATGCTGAGCCAACAACAGAACCAAGAAGGAGAGCACCAAAGTCCAACTTGGTGAGCCAAAGAGTTTCACTGGAGTTTCTTAAAGGAATTACTACAGGAGCACAGATGACTCAAAGACGGCTATGTCACCGAAGCCCAGCAGAGCATGGGTGACAGCTCACAAAGCTGGGGACCTGGAGCGTACTGCACAGCCTGCAGGCAGCTCAGCAGGTCAGAGAACCGCTTCCAGCAATTCAGTTGCCCTCTGCTTCCTGCAGACTACCATCTGCGTCAGCCACAGTCTGAACAGACTACCATCTGCGTCGGCCACAGTCTGAACAGGCTACCATCTGCGTCAGCCACAGTCTGAACAGGCTACCATCTGCGTCGGCCACAGTCTGAGCAGGCTACCATCTGCGTCGGCCACAGTCTGAACAGGCTACCATCTGTGTCGGCCACAGTTCTGAACAGGCTACCATCTGCGTCAGCCACAGTCTGAACAGGCTACCATCTGCGTCGGCCACAGTCTGAACAGGCTACCATCTGCGTCAGCCACAGTCTGAACAGGCCATTTTCATCTAACCATCAGGACAGCTCCATGACAACCAAGTGGGTACTGTCCTCTGCTTTATATACATTAGGAACAAGAGACACCACAGGTAAGTGACCAGCCCAAGGTCATGCCTATTGCCCTGGTTAAGAGGCAAGCTCATTTACACTAATGCACATTCAATCATGTCAGTAACATCACTCCTTTAAGGGCAGTTGGGAGTAAGCAGCAGGCTAACATCTTTGAAAACACGTTCCTTGTAACACAGTGAACAGATTCCACATAATCTGCACCTGCAACCTTCTTCACTCTGAAACATCTACCATAGGAATGTCTCTTTCTCTTTTTTTTCGGTGTGTTAAAGCAAAAGTCATATATCCTTACTGTCCTTGAGAACCAGGCCCCTAATCTCTTTTCTTGGCTGTCTGCACAGAGCAACCTGGCTGCCAGCTCCTCTTCCTCCTCAGATCTCCCTTGTACTCCAGCTAGGCCTTTCAAGCTGGTCAGATTCGGAGCAAGTGGCCTTCACACAGCCAGACTTTGACTAAGAGCTTGCATTTCACTTGAATAAAATTGTTTCAAGAGGCATGGGATTTATGCACAATTTTTAAAATTTAGTGCTTATATGCAGCTAAGTACTTTTAATGTAACAGAGAACAAAGCCAAAAAGTAAACTATGTCAGTACACTTCAGTGCATGTCCCAGAAGGCACAGTGGGACAAACAGGAAAAGGATGAACAGGCTGGGGTTGGGGTGCCAGCCTGTAACCCCGGCACCTGGAGACTGAAGGAGGCTAGCCTGGGGTACACACCAAGGCACCACCACTAACATCCGAGCAGGGGTGGGGAGCTGCCTCAGTTGGTAAACTGACTGCCTTACAAGTGAGAGAACCTGAGTCTGACTCCCAGAACACATGTAAAAATGGCAGGCACTGTAATCCCAGCACTGCGGAGGCAGAGGCAGGCAGACTCCTGCCGCTGGCTGCTAGCCAGCACAACCCAGTTAGTGGTTCTGGGCCAGTCAGAGGCCTCATCTGGGTGAATACTGTTTCAGCAACGACACTGAAGTGATCTTTAGCCTCTACGTGAACACACACATGCTCTCCCATGTCATGGTGCCACGAGGAGATCAAGGAACAACTTGGGAGTTGGTTCTGTTCTTCCGACACAGGGTTCCCAGAGATTAAACTATGGCTTCAAGCTATGTAGCCAAGGATAACCTTGAAGTCCTGATCCTCCTGCCTCTACCTCCCTAGTGTTGAGATTACAGGAGTGAACTATCAGAAGACTGCTTGGTGTAGTGCTGGGGACCAAACCCAGGGCTTTGTGCTTGCCAAACACACACTAAGCACTTCACCAACTGAGCTGCATACCAAACATAGCACGGTTCTTTAAGGTGATGAATCCCTTCCAATTAGCATAAATCACAATGCCATTTAGAAATAGTCATTAATAAAGTATGTAATTTGAAACGATCACATAATACTTAAGTTGCCAGAAACCCATGAAGAACATGTTAATTACTCACTTGAGGAAGATGGGTTTTTAACAGTTTGTAAACTTCCCAGAAGCTTGGAGTAGGAAGCTTAGCCTTCCTAAAATAATTCTAGACTGGTCAAAAGCTGGGTGCAGTGATAGGGGAATATAAGAACCCTGGAGCCAATAAAAAGACTATCTTACCTGAGTTTGGGTGTCCTATGAGGCCCCGAGAAAAGGAATTGTTTATTTTATAGTCTGGAAAATGGTGCCCTCGTGGCCATGTGCTTCCTTGTAGCCATGCAAGCTCTGTTTCAAAGGTGTGGGGCTGGGTCCACCAGAGAGGCCTTAGGAGGGAGAGAATCGGAGGAATGTCCTGCTAAGGCACATGATAGTACTGGTTCTTAGTTATCACCGGCTGCTGTTGTAACTACAGAAGTTAGTAACTCAGCATACACAGTCACCCTCCCATGGCCCTGTCACCCAGAACCCACCACAGGTCATCTACTAAACCCAGTCGAGTCCCCCCGACCAGACAATAGGAGACGACTTAAGCTTAAAAGTCTACTGACGTTCCTTGGCATGTGGCCTCTCCTTTCATCTTCAAAGCCAACGAGTGTCACTCCTACCCCACCAGCCCTGTCCCCAAGGCTCTTTTTGTTCATGCACAGGAAAAAGCCCACATTTAAGGGTCTATACAAAAAGACTGAGCCCATCTGCATAACCCAGGATATGTTCCCCAACTTAGGATCCTTAGTTCAATCTGTAAATTCTCCTTTCCTCAAACGAAATGAATGAGCCACCATTTTGAGACCAAGAGCACAAGTGAGGATGAATGACGTTGGTAAAGCTGAAATCTTGGACGGGCTGGGTCCGTGATGGTGTTGCTGGGAAGCTGAACCAAGTCAAAAAGCTACCTGTCAGGACATGCATGTAAGACCGCAGTAAGACTGCAGTAAGACTGGCAGGGTGGCCCAGGAGGGAAAGGCACTTGCTGCCAACATTCATGACCTGAGTTGGATGCCTGGAACCCGTATGGTAGAAGGACAGATTGACCTCTCCATCGCACTGTGACATCCACACTCCCCCTTCCCCTCATCACACAAAATAAAAATTTCAAACATCAAAGTTTTTTTTTTTTTTTTTTTTCAAAAAAAGCACTGATGGAAGTAAGCCATTTTAAAAAGATGTCTGAATGAAGACAATCAAACTTTGATTTCTTTAATGCTACATGCAGCTTGCCTGGATTTCTGTTCCCTGCAGTAGAGCGCATCTTTAGCAGATACTGATAATTCAAATTAACATTCAAAAGCTGAAGGGTCAGCCATGAAAATGGCTACGGAAGAGCACAGAGCTACAGTGGGAAGGTGAGGGCAAGTCTACGGAGTTGGGTGAAGAGAAGGGAGACAGGGGGCCTGAAGGACGGGGTGTAGCACGATGGGTGCACTAGGGTGGAGACAGGGTCCTGAGGCCTTGTTGTAAGGAGAAGGTGCTTTACTGTAAGAGAAACTTTACACATCTTAAGCAAAAGTGGAATAGGGAAACTGCAAGACCTGTGATTTTCACCAGGCCACTGGAACAGTTATTCAAATTCTGTTGGAGCCTGAGACCACAGGCCTCAGTCGTCCATCAAGACAGGCAGAGTTCATCACCAGAATAAAAAAGGCAAACAAATGCCAGGCCTCCACTTGGTACCAAGCAAAAGCATGTTTGCCATAGAGTTGCCATGAAATACCAGCTTAGGCCTTAAGGCCGGAATGTTTGCGAACGGGGAGGGAGGATCCAAACCTAAATGAAGCTAGGACTACTGGGATATGAGACAGCTGCCCAAATGAGAGAGACAGAGGGAGTTGTTGGGAGGCAGGGAGCACAAAACCGAACTCACTTCCTCTGCTCTCTGTTAACCTGAAAATCACTCATGTTGAAGGCCACACGGCTGAGCACTACATGATTAGCCTCCCACTTAGACAACCCTCTGACGTGTACTGTGACCACTGTTGCCTAGGTTACTTCTCAGAAACTTGGATCCAATTCTGCCTAACCTCTATTGAAGTCTAAGACATCAGATGGACGACTAAAATCTCATTCTATTGCTTGTCCCCTCTGTGGCCTCAGAGTGCTGATGTATTCTGGCAAGCATTCTGGCCTGGTACATGATAGGCTAACTCTGAGTCAAGTCCACTCAGGACCTGCTCAGTTACAGCTGGCATGGTCAGACTGCATCAAGCTGGCTTTAGGAGAGGCCTTCCAACACCTGAGTTGTCAAGAAAGCACAGCAGGGGAAAGGAGGCACACTCACTCCAGTGATACCTAGGCTACTGAACCCTGTGTTCTATACTTATAACTCCTAACCCACACATTTCTCAAGAGATAAGGCCCTAGGAGAGAAAGCTCTCTATAGTTTATCACCAATACACGCACGCACTATATACACCCACACCCCACTGTATCTAATTACAATATCATTCCCAACCCACACCAGGGTGAAGTCACTACTCACCAACACTGGGATGAAGGCCTCATTGTTCCAGATTGTATGAGCCTGTCCCTGCTCATAATGACAGTGTCTTGATTAGTTTGTAAAAACTTTGAGCAAGATACAAGCTATTCAGGAGGCCAAGGCAGGAGTAACGTAAGTTCAAAACCTTTCTGGGATATATGAGAAATTCGAGGACAATCTGGCAACTCAGTGAGATCCTGTCTCAAATGAAAGGGTGAAGAAAGGGGTCTGGAGACAGAACTCTGGCAGCACCCTTACCTAGCAAGCAGGAGGTCCTGAGTTCACCCTCTAGTAATGCACAGCAAAACATGCTATAACAAAAGCTTTTAAATGGTGCAGCTTCGCAGTGCAGCGCACACAGTGCAATAGCATCTAAGTGAACATGAGTCCATAGACATAAAAACCTGCTATGCAAACTCTTCTGTCGACTGCTATAATCCCTTTCCAGGAAAGTATGAAGTCTTTCTCTCCTTTCACTTGATTAAAATAAATGACAAAGGCATATTCATTGTAGCATGCCTTGAACAATTTGTCTCTTGATAAAAGAGTCTTGACAGACATGATCTGTCTGGGGGTGGAGGGGCAAGAAATTCCGGTAGTCTGCCATGGGATGAATGACTTACAAGAGCTAGAACTAACGCAGGGACCTGGCTAGGGTGGCCTCTGGGAAAGATGGACGGCCTGACATGGGGCGATTAGTGAGGATGCTCATCTAGGACAGAGCTGAGGAACAGCAAGAGGCAGTGTTGAAAGGACTGGCTGCAGGAATGACGACGAGTGACACACAGGAGCGTGGCCTGAGTGGCACTGTAGGGGACAATACTTTGTACAGAAATAGGAGCATCTGGGACAAGCAGATGCATATATTCTGCTGAGGAGGTCTGGTTGGGAGAGACATAGAGACACAAAAGAGGGAGATGGGTAGGATTTAGCAGATGAGAAAATCTATGAGGAGAGCAGGGGTGGTCCAGCCTGGGCACTCCATACTGGACTTTGTTACCACCTCATTCTTTCTTGTTATTTGACAGCAACAGGAGCAAGGCCTTCCAACTTGCCTGACCAGCTGCTTCTGGCTGCATGAGTACTCTCCAGAGGTCAAAAGTGTTACCTTTAGACAGAGTTACCTTTAGAATGTGGTGCATATGGGAGCTCCTTAAGTCCCTGGAGGCATACCCCTGCAGTAGACAGCAGCTCAGTTTCTCTTTCTATTCTGACTTGAGGTCTGAGCATGTCTCTGATACGTGTGCCTCACCACTGCATTTACAACACATAGCCTTGGACTTGAACCTCCAGGACTGTGTACCAAGAGAAACCAACCTCCTTATTCTTCATAAGTAGCCTGTGTGGGGTAATTCATTATAGTGATAAAGGCTAAAGAATATGCCTGCTGTACTTTATCCTTTCTTAGAAGCCTGTGTAAGTACAGAAGGGCTAGGTGTGCTGTCTAGCAGAGTATCTCACTGGACAGGCCCCACAGACACCCCCAAATCAATTATTTAGACACGAAGTATTAACAGTGACACTCAGAGCTCAATATGGACAGCTAAGTCTTGCTAGATGACAGATCACTGAAAGCTGGCGATATACTGGGGTGATTACGCTTCCTTTGAAAAGTGTATCTGACAGAAAGTGAGGGGCTTGGGTGGTATTTTAATGTTAGGAATTTGGACAGCCAAACGCTGCTTTTCTGCCTGTGTTCAGAAATCACTTCAAACAAGAAGGGATTAGAGCTATAGGATCAGAGCTGAAGCACTAAACTCAGGGAAACGCTAGCTGCTTCTCACTAACAAGGTGACAGGACAAAAATCGTCCAGGAAACCCATGGTCCTGTGAGCTGGAACAGAGGGGACACAGGCTGAATAAAGTTATTTTGGTAATTAATTACTGTTTCCAAATGAAGTCTTTGGAGTAATTATCTGCTGTAAGCATGCTGATTTAGCTGTTGAGCTGACTTTATTCCTGATGTAACAGATATCATCCACTGGTAATGTCTGAGTCCTAAGGCTAACATACTTTGGTCACAGGACAAGGAAATCAAGCTGGTACTGAGCTAGAAGTTTCTTCCCAGCTGGTCGGTTCTCACAGTGCTGGATGGTGCCATGAGGTCACTGGCTGGGGTGGGGAGGGGCACAGCAACATCACAGTCTTAGAAGCGAGCCATGTGAGTGATAACCATAACAGCATCTTGTTTAGGATTATTACTGCTATGATGAAACACCAGGCCCTAAGGAACTGGGGACAAAAGGGAGATTCAGTGTTTACTTCCAAATCACCATTCATGACTAAAGGACGTCGGGACAGGAAGGCAAGAGCTGATGCAGAGGCCATTAGAGGAGTGCTGCTTACTGGATTGCTCACCATGGTTTGCTCAGCCTGCTTTCCTTTTCTTCTTAATTAATTTATTTACTTTACACTCTAATCGATCAGGGCCTCTCCTCCCAGCCCTTCCTCAGTCTGCCTTCATACAGAACCCAGGCCTGCCAGCCAAGGGATGGCACAGCCCACAGTGAGCGGGCCCTCTCTAAGAAAATGCCCTACAGGCCTGCATGTAGTCTGACCTTATCAGGGATTTTCTCAATGAGGCTCCTCCCCTCTGGTGACTCCAACTGTGTCAAGCTGACAGTAAACTGTCCAGCACACATAGCAAGATATACCCATGAGTGTAACAGAGGAGTGTTATGGCATAACTAACTGGTTTCTGATTAGATTTAGGGGCTGTGCTAAGGTGGGGGGGGCACTTATGACTGTTATTGAATATCTGGCCCAAAACTTGTGGCTGAGAAGCTCACAGGCCCGAGGGAAGAAACTATTACTCTTATCTTGTTAGATGGGCATGGTATCAAATTGCATTCTCAATATTTAAGTACAGCTGTCAGCCCCCTTCAGAAAACTTTCTTTCTGTAGTTGACATCAGTTAATCCTCATGAGTCAGAGCACAGAGAACAACTGTAGCTGTCTGCATCTGGCCTCTGCCCAGGCTCAGATGGGAAGAGAGACAGTGAGAGCCAGAGGACAGGGAGGACGACTGTGAAGCAGGACTTCTGGACGTGACAGGGCTGCTGCACCCATGAACCCCTAACTGTGATTTCCTGTACAGGACCAACCCAGAGAGGGAAGGTCTTAAAGCCCACTCCAGCTGAGATACTCATGGCAGCTGGAGGCTGCTGGGAGAGAGGGCTGTGGCCTAGGTAGGCGGATCACACTCCAGTGGGTGACCCTATACCCTGGAGTATAAAGGTGGCACAAATTGGACTTATTAATCTACAAAACAAAGAATTTGAAGTTGGAAATAGGATCTGGAAAGAAGAGGTGTTGATGAAAGGGAGAGGAGGGGGTGAATATGATCAGAATACACTGTATATATGAATGAACTTCTCAACAATAAATAACTGTACGATTATCCATCTAGGAGCTGGGAAACACTCTAAAGCACACGTGTCACATGCCCACTGCCCAGAGGGGAGGCACAGCTTTCTTTCTCACAACCATTCCTAAGCCCTTTAGATAATTATGTAAATTAACACCACTACCTTCTTCTCACCACCCAATGCCATCAAAGCTAAGTGGTGTATGAAGAATGGTTGCTCTCTGGCCCTTGGACAGTCCTCGTGGGTCACGTTACTCTTCTCTCCATCATTAGGTTCAACTGGTTTGGATCCTGAGTTTCTCCCCAAGTTCAAATCCCAGTCCTCACACTGGGAAAAGGTCCTTAGGTGGTTGTGACATGCCCTGAGGGGATTTCAGAGACCTAGCTACTTTCCTTTATCTGTTTCTACCTGGTTCATGTGTGTGTGTGTGTGTGTGTGTGTGTGTGTGTGTGTGTGTGTGTATGTGTGTGTGTGTGGTGTATGTGTGTGTGTTGTGTGTGTGTGTTGTGTGTGTGTTGTGTGTGTATGTGTGTGTTGTGTGTGTTGTGTGTGTGTTGTGTGTGTGTGTTGTGTGTGTATGTGTGTGTGTGTGAGTGTGTTGTGTGTATGTGTGTGGTGTGTGTGTGTGTGGTGTGTGTATGTGTGTGTGAGTGTGTTGTGTGTGTGTTGTGTGTGTGTGTGTGTGTGTGTGTGTGTGTGTAACTTCATGTCTTTTACCATATAGATACTATACTATCTTGCCACAGGCCCAAAGCAAGAGCCTACCCATCATGAACTTATGCCTCTAAAACTGAGCCAACATAAACATGTTTTCTTTCTAAATTTGTTTATCTCAGGTATTTGATGGGAAGCTAATATGAATTTTGAAGTCTTGTCTTTGAGACTACCAACCAACAATAAACAAAGTGTGAGGCTTTCTCTGAATGGTACTGCCTGCTTTTTAAATGTTTACTTTTATTATTTTGAATCATATGTGTGCGTGGAAGGTATGTGCATGAGTGCAGGTGTCTGCAGAGGCCAGAGGTGTTGGATGCCCGCTAAGCTGGAGTTATAGGTGGCTGGGAGCCACCCCAGGTAGGTGATGGGACTTAAACTCAGTCTTCTGAAAGAGACTGGAGGATACATGTTCCTAAGCACTGAGCCAGCTGCTGGTTCTGTGGGGTTTTTGTTTGACTGTTTGTATTTGTTTTTTGATGGATGTTAATGCCAGGTTGAGCTGGGGGTACATATTAAAACTGACTGAGGACTTGGGTCTGAGGAGATGGGTCAGTTGCAAAGTGAGGGGTGAGCATGAGAACCTGAGTCTGACCTCAGAATTTATGTTAAAGATTAAAGATGGGCACAGTGACACACACTTGTAATCCCCTCAGGGGGACAGGAGACAGACAGACCCCTGGGGTTTACTAGATAGCCTAGCCAAACCAGTGAGCTTCAGGCAAGTCAAAGACCCTACCACATGCACACATGCATGTTCAGGCATACATATATATGCATCTACACATCATACAAATAAAACATAGGTTATTGAGGTTTGGTCTTTTGCAGTGTATTGTAATGCTAAATCCTGGGCCCCAAGGACTAGTTGCCCCCGGCATGAGAGAATCCACACATAGACCCCAAGCGATGCTATGTAACCTCCCCACTCAGGTTAACCTGATTGGTGAATAAAGATGCCTACAGCCTGTAGCTGGGCAGAAGAAAGCTGGGTTTGGGTTTCTGAGCTTGGGATCTGAAGAGAGACCAAAAGGAGAAGCAAGAGAGGGAAGGGGGAGAGAGAAGATGCCGTGTGTTAGGTGAATCAAGAAAACATGGCCCCGAGGGCTGGCCAGACGGAACATGGCAAGTAATACCTCAGAGTTATTGATGGAGAAGTGGGTCCTAACGGCTCTGAGGGCAGATCTCTACCCAGTTCTAGTGCACTAAAGGGCATATTTTTATAAATATAAAAGCTGTATGTCTTTTATCTGGGAACGGAATGATGAAAGGCAGGGTAGAAATGCCGACAGATCATTTAATTCAACAGTAGGCTTTTGTATTCAGGCACGGGAAGGCAAATCTATAATTGAAAAGATAGCTTGTAGAACCTCAAGATTACAAGAGGAGGAGCACGCCATGAGGGCCTTTATTGTGGTTCCCACGGGAAGGCAAGGCACACAGGAGGCAAGCTTAGCATGGACTAGTTTGCAGACTCTACAATGGCAGAGCTACTCATGGTGGTCTGGTCCTCACGCTGGGGTGAGCAGTGCAGTGGAACAGCAGTCCTGGGTGGGAAAGTCCAAAGTTAGAGTTGGGTAGGAGTGTGTGTGGCTCATACCCATGAAAGGCGCTCAGGGTGATCTCCATTTATTTTAGGACATTAGCTGTCTCCAAGTGTAACAAAATCCCCATGTTGGTGTCAGAACCCCCTGGCTGATCTAATTATATAAGGAATGGCCATGTAACTTTGGGGGCTTATTCTGAGTCTCAGTTTCCTCCTCTGGCTTTCAACCTGACCTTTTGGTGTGAATGAGATGCACAGGCAGGGGTCAGCAGCGACTAGTGCTCTATTTACTGTACATGTCTTTACTATAAGTAGCAGGGCCATGAGCACTCGTAAAGACACAGGTTTAAAGGGAAGGATCACTCCCTGGCATTGCATGATGAAGGGAAGGTGTGCTGTGTCAACATCTGGCTCTTCTAACTAGAAAGTGGTCTTCTCTGTAACCATAAGTTTCTTTTTCCTTTCTATTATTATAAATATCCATAGAGGCACTGGGCATAGATCTGACAGTCATTCTTATGAGTCCATAGATTGTGCTGAATGCATTTATCCTGGAGACCCAAGAGAGTAAGTTGTTTCCATACATTGCACCAAATAGATGAGTAACTCTGCTTTCTCTCAAAGTCTTCCATCTACTGATAATGGATCAATTTCCCATTAGCCTTTAGGAGTGGTGCTAGGAAGAGTTAGGTCTGGAAATCTTAGCATTTAAGTTCTCTCCCATGTGCAGTTTCTTCCTATCCTTCCTTCAGTGAATATTTGCTATGCCCAAGACACTGTGAGGAAGCAACTTACATAGAAAAATGTAATGGACGGGAGCAGGACAAGCACTGCTTTACTGTGGGAGCCAGTGTTTGCTCTTCTGTGACGTCTCCATTTCTGTAAGTGTGTAAATAAAATAATGAGTGAAATACAGAGACACCCAGCTGGAGTCCAAAACCAGAGAATGGCTGTCGCAGACTGCAATTAATCTCCTCTGTCACAAACCTACCTCCTTTCCACCCGAGGGCTTTATCCAGGGTAATTATTCTGCATTGCATCACACCAAAGGAACAGATGCTCTCAGGCTAGTACGATAATTAACAGCATTACGACAGCACCTCAAATGCCCATCACTAGCTGACCCTGCTCCTCTGATCCAGAGTCAGTGGCAAGGGAGGTTCAGAGCCAGGGAGGGGCTCTTCACAGATGAGCGCTGTGTGAGCTGAGGCATTGACGAGCCTGGCAGGTACAGGGCAATTCTGCACTTCCCTGTATAAAAATGACTGCAGTACAGAAGAGCCCAAGAAACATCATAAAACTGCCCCCCAGTGTCCTTTGTGCAGTCTTGAAAGGGGGATTGCCAAGAAGGTCAGTGTGCTGAAGATGTGGCAGAGATGAGCAAGACCCTTCAAGAGAGACAGAGAAAACCTCATCTCTTTCCTACAAGGGAACCAAAAACAAGATTCCAAGGACCTAGATGAGTACAGGAAGCTTCAACCTCCTCATTCTGAGTAGTGCTCAACCTCCAAGTACAAACATCTAAGCTTCTCTACTGCTGATGCTGCAAAGAACCTAGCAGGGATGTGTGGATGAAGAGCAGCCTTAGGAGACGCAAGGAACTGAGGTGATGGAAATACACAAAGGCTGAAGGAAAGTCCAGGGCAGCAAGGAGGGCAGCCATCCAGCCTGAAAAGGAAGAAAGGCAGGAGGAGAGGAAAATAAACCGAGTAAAGAGGAAGAGGATGGAGATGTTGGCGGTCAGTAAATAAGTCCTATCAGAGTTTTCCCACATCAACGGCGCAGTCCCATCCCCTGCGTATAACTCCTTTGTGTGCATGCACGTGCATGTGTGCATGTGCAGATGTGCATGTGCAGAGGGCAACATCAAACACCTTCGCTCTCACTCTCACGTTAGTTTTGGAGGCAGGTGTTGTGTGAACTTTGAACCTGTCAGTTTAGCTAGCCTGGTTGTCCTGCCAGCCTACAGATAGATCATCTCTGCATCATCCTCCAAGCACTGGATTACAGGTGTGTGCCACGCCCATCCTTTCTCATGGGTGTTAGCAGGACTCAGGTCCTCATGCCTGTGTGGCAGTCACTTTACTGATGGGAGTCATCTCCCCAGCCCCTGCACTCCCATCTTTTAAAGAAAAAACTGAAATGGAAGGCTATGTAGATTTTTCCTTAAAGTGTGCAGTGTCTGGGCTGGAGATGTGGTTCAGTGGTTACAAACACTTACTGTCCCGAAGGGGATCTGAGTTTAGGTCTGAGCATCCATATGGGTGGCTCGATCACCGGTAACTCTAGCTCTGTCGTCACGGATACCTTCTTCTTGCCTCCATGGGCACCAACATAGCATGTGCACTCTCCCTATCTCTCCCTGTCTTTCTGCCTCTCTGTCTCTGTCTCTTTGTCTCTGTCTCTGTCTGTCTCTGTCTCTCTGTCTCTGTCTCTCTGTCTGTCTCTCTCTCTCTCTCTCTCTCACACACACACACACACACACACACACACACACACACACACGCCCACACTAATCTTTAAGGATGTGCAGTGTCTCCTCCTCTCACATAGGCAAGATACCACAGTCCTTATTTTTAAAAGCCACAAACCCTGCCTTATAAGATAGTTGTCGTAAATGAATGAAAATTTAAAGCTGGTTCTTGGTGCATAATGCACACTAATTACACACAGGGTGGGTGGCTTTGCTCCAGCTCATAAGAAATCATTGTTTTGGTAACTGAATACCACTACGACTGAAAAAAAAATTTAAAAAGGTTGTAGCTGTTGGCACTCCCAATTCCTCTGACTAAATACATTAGAAACAAAACAAACAGAACAGAGCAAAAACAGACATAAAAAAAAAAACAGGCTAAGATCTGTCTAAACTTGGTCCCCAGAGCTTCCCTTCATGTGAACACCAGCCGAATCAAACTAGTACTTTGTACCGCTCTCAGTATCCACTGCACTTCAGTCATCCCCTCTCAGCATGGCGCGGATAACATCTGCAGTGAAGTCAGTGGACCTGGCTTCGGCAAAGTGCTCTGCCTCCCAGAGCTAAACTTTGCCTTCTTGAGGCAGGGCTGATGGTACCCATAGCCGCAATGCGCTTTTGACTGGTTCAAGGCACCAGGCCCGGCCTACATTGCTTCCAGGGTCTCTAGGGCTACTGTAGCTTCCCTTGGAGTATAGAACATCTTTGCGAATTCACCTTCCTTGTGTCTAAGGTTTGAGTCCTGTGCTCTTTATATCCTGGGGCGAGAAGTGAACCTGGATCGTACATGTTGTTAGTTTTCTTTTCTTTTTTTTTTTTTTTTCTTTTTTCTTTTTTTCGGAGCTGGGGACCAAACCTAGGGCCTTGCAAGCGCTCTACCACTGAGCTAAATCCCCAACCCCGTTAGTTTTCAATTCTATA